>NC_092259.1:8906278-8966278 GCF_036320965.1 Panulirus ornatus | reverse complement strand
AGCAGAGTGGGTTGGGGCCTGAATGATGTCTGGTTGAGTCTTGATAGCACCAATGGTAATGGTTAAATCATCATCATCACTGCTGTCTTCGTCTCCCTTCTCACCATCCTCCTTGTCACCTTCTTTGTCTGTAACATTATAATAATGAAAGCATTTCTGTTAAATATTCTGATAAGATAAGAGGTACACCAAGTGTGATGAGCAAATTCAGACAGGCTCTGAGCAGTGAAAGAATTTTTGACAGAAAGAAACCTGGTCAACCAACCCACAAGGATCACTTTGAATGAAATGTAACAATTCATCTCTAATATCTATTATTTTTCTTTGAGTGACATCTTTGAAATGAAGAAACATTCTATCTGGTTTATATTGTCATCTAAGATCTTTCTGGTTCATGAACTAAATTCTGAAACATGCTTATCCTTATTGATATTTAAAAATATTCTGTAATATAAGTAACTGCTATAAGTATATATACGTTCCTGATGCTATCTCGCATAGGTGGGGCACAAAAGGTACAGAAATACAAATACTAACAATCAAAACAGCCATTCACCTCATCCATTATGTAGATGAATAGATAGCATGTCAATCAATGCTGAACAAACCTTTCTCTCCTTTATCCTCTCCTTCTTTGTCCTTTTCTGCTTCCCCTTCACCCTCTTCCATTGGAGTGCCTTTGTTTTGTTCATCTTCCTGTAACAAAAGTAGCAATATCAAATACTCCATCAAAATATATATATATATATATATATATATATATATATATATACACACACAATAGTATATATAACTCACTAACATGTAACCTGTTTCTCTTTTCAAAAAGTAGCCAACAAGAACAGTCTTTACCATATTACAATACAATACTTTTCCCCCTACAAATGCCGTGACCTATTACAGACCTTTTAAATTTATCCATCAAAGGACTGCCATCACACAGAGAAATATTTATTAGGCTTTTGAAAGTTATAAAATATGGATTATGTTAATTTTCCTCTCTAAATCAGCATGAAAATGTCTTACATCTGTGCACCTCATAACTAAATTACAATTAGCAATAGAGCAATATATGGCAAATAATTGAATGCAATATACAGTATAATGTACATATGTATACATATTTATAGATTAAAAACAATTCAAGCCTTTTCCATTGTGTTTAAAAGACTGTAACTACAAACAGTGGATAAAGAAATTTTGTTGACAGAATGATGTAAGGGTTTACTAATTTTTTTAAGGTAAAAATCTTGTTCAGCATTCAGGAATAGTTATTCCTATTTCTTGTCTTTTGTGGTACACATGTTAAAGACTATTTGCTGCAGGGTTTGTCCATACATAAGTTTTCTCAAAAGGACCCAGTGGAACGATGCCGTTTGAATTCCCGTTATTTTCGTAGTGGTTTCTAACAAAGCTCACTGTGAGTGGCACAGTCATTAACAAATTTGTCTCCAATACCTACAATGAACCTTTGATAGACGAAAATCACAATAAAATGGAAATACATAACCAAAATATTTTGTAACATGGAAGAGTGAATGACCCTTGTGACCCATTTTTACACCATGATTACTTCTAGAGAGTGCAAGTTTTTATGATAAACCTATCATTACCAACTGACAGCATCAATACAAATTTCCAAAGAATTTTATTGCTTGTGCAAAACTTGCAAAAATTAGCACTCATTTGATGACCTGCCATTCAAATCACATGATGATTCATGACTTTGAAGTCTGAATCATGCCTTTGAAAACCTACACTGGTTTAAGGAAATGCTTGTTAGATGTCAAAATCTAAACCAAACAATTGTATCTTATTTGAGAAAATGTAGATCTGCAATTATTTCCATAAAGCAATTAAATCTCCCTTCAAGATATAGGTAAACCTGTAGTTTGATGCAAGTCATGATGTTCTCCATATAAAGTAAATCATTTGCTAGTACTACTAAGTCAGTATACAAAAAAAGTTGTATCAGCATTAACGATATTGTATTAAATGGATAATAAAATGCATTATTCCTGAGAAATTTGTCAAAAGACTGCTTTATAAATGTTTTCGAATTTTTACATACATGGAAAATGTTCTCATACTTTACAAAATATAAATTTTGACATAGCATCAGACAAAAGTAAAGCATCTTAACACAATCCTCACATTTTCCATTTTAGTAAGAAGACTGTGCCATTAATATAAATCTTTACGGTATATTATGTAAGACGGACGTGCGTTTTCTAGGGTTAATGTGAGTGTTCTGCTCTTTAAGAATCGATATTGCTACAATAAGGAATGACAAGTGTGCTTTATACTATTATTTATTTCCATTACAAATGCAACATTGAGTCAGTAATGCATCACATCCAAGCATATAATCCGTTGTTACAATCATGTAGTTATATATATTTTGCATACTTATGTTCATTATAAGCAAGGAAGATATAGTTCCACTTCCAATACATATATATGTATATAAATAAGTACATATTGCACAAATGTTCAACTGGTCGCACCTCATTCTTATTTATCACGTCCTCTCAACTCGAATTTTACCCGGATGTCTAAAGCAACGGTTAATTCCTGAGATGAATAAAATCAGAAAGTACTTCACACTGAGGTACTGGTCACTTGTTTACATTCCTCCCTAAGTAAATTCCATGTATGGGTGCTGCATATCCAACAATACGTGATAAAATAATTTTATACTTGAGCTGTTTTCTGTGTTTCGTTTGTAGTTTTATCGTTTATCTCTCCCTCTTCTTTAGACTCGTCCTTCTCGTCACCGTAGAGCCACTGGTCGTCGTCCTGTACGTCGGCCATGTTTGAAGCTCCAACAACAACAGGGTAAACAGCTGCGCCGCCATGGCATAGCCTAGCCTGCCCCTTCCAGGTACCCCCTATATAATTATTTACATTTGACATTCTCAACATTTATGCAGTTATAATGTTAATTCCGTAATATAATTGGTATTTTTGCCGTTTTCGACATCCGGCGAATTTTAGATGAGGTTTCTTGGGTTTGGTTTGGTTGAAATTGTTTTTGATGTTTTTTGAATGATTCAGGCATTATTTTTTATTGCAGTTCACTACATTTTGTGATTTTCCTCAACCAGGTAATGATGACATTAATCTTTTACAATTCACTGATAATTTTTGAGTCAAAGCTAAGTTCAACTTTATTTTTGTAATGCATTACGGTTAAGCTCAAATGTATCCAGTTTAATGGGCTATGGTGCTTATCATAGGCTTAAATGTGCGGAATATGAATTGTCTTATTATCAAAGAAATGTTTTTTGCTACTGTGTGCTTCAAGAACGTAATCGTCAGAAGCTTTTTTTTTTTTTTTCTTTAGTGAAGTATTGTAAGTGAAACTAGAGCAGAGAAACGTCAGTGTTTATTCAAAGTATATTAAACAAATTTGGATAACGATGGTTATACACTGTATTGACGTACTCTTATCACTGATCAACAGATAAGATACGAGTTAAACAATGCAGGTTGGGAGTTTTGTGCCCGTTTGGACCCCATTCTTTCGTATCCCTCGCTTTGATTATTGCTAATGGAATGTCCTATAACGAGGTTTCATACGTAGCTTGATAACGTATGAAGATAAACAACGATGTTAACAATGAATATCTGTAAAAAAAAAAATCGATGGTTTCATATCAATTGGTTCTTTAGGGCTCCAGGTCATTTACCCGACAACGTCAGTTTTTTTACCATTTTTTTTTTTTTTTTCAAATGAACACCTTCAAATGTTCAAATTAATTCTTGGACTTGTCACGCTCTCATTTTATGTATGGCCTCTGCTTTAGGGTATGTATGATTACTATTTGTGATTTATAGGGAGAGAAGTTTACTTGTGTTTTGTCAATGACAGCCCGATCTCGGGGTGCCATTAATAGCATAGGTGTGGTGTGTGCGCTCGGCTCGGCTCTTCACAGCTTTCATTGAGGCTAAGTTACAATGATTCCTTGTGGCTTGAAACCCAAGTCACACCTCAAATGAAACAGCAGAGTCAGCACACTCTAGCTCTACCCCCTGTTTTACACCTAAGATGAAACAGCAGAGTCAGTAGACTCTTGGCCTACACACTTTTACAGTGCAATGGTAGACCTAATCACACTAAGCTAAGACACTCTCTGTATTCAAACCGTTCCTTTATCCCCAGGAATGTCATTGTGTTGTAAACGTGAGGTAATAGTACGTATACATAGGTACATTTGGTTGATGTTATTCATCTAGCAATACTGTGCTGTAGCATGGTTCTTATCATTCGAAAGTGAAAGCATTGAGATGAATGAAATAATTAATTGAAAAGGGAGAAAATAAGCAAATGTATATCTAATTATTTTTTAAACTGCAGTTCTTGAAATAGAGAACATAAAAAGTAAAGATATACATGCAAAACGATAATGAAAAATGTCTTCAGTAGAAACGTAAAAACTGAATGCCAGTTTGTACTTGTCCTTATACAATATACCTGTGTAAAATGAGTGTAAGATTTCATTTTGAAATCAAAACGTGCGAAATTTTACAGGTTTCTTCCTATCTTGTGATCAGTGTAGAACCTTGATGCAATAATTTTTAAGCTTCTTAAGTTAAATCTTGCTTAACAAGTGGTTTTAAACTCAGTAAATTCGTAATTTTTTCTTTTCAATCATCCACATGAGCCCTTTTATGGTGTGGTGCTGCTGCTTCGAGGCAACCCGTCAAACAAGATCAGAGAGGCGATGGACCCCTTTGAAATGAGTTCCTTGACGACACTGTACTTCTTGTAGTTCGTTGCCCTTAATACATCTTTACTGAAGGTAGGGTTGTGGTGACTGAGGGAGGCAGCGCCTACATGTAAAGTGCCGTGTTCCCATGAGGCGCAAGTAAAAGATGGTTGCGGTTGTGAGGCCTTTTTGGCCTCGCAGGTGCTAACCATTGGCCGGCTGGGAGTGATGGACAGGACTGGACTGTGTCATGTAATAGGGTATTGGTAGAAGCCTCAAGACTGCGTCGGCTGTGCTGCCTTGCCCATGCATTGGTGATTGTTCTCCTTGTGCATCACCAGTATCAGGATGACGTGAAGGCCTTTGGCCGTGCACCTGCGATGTTTTGGGAGAATGTATAAGTCTCTTGTTTGGACACAGGAGTTGTCCACGCCTCACCCTCTAGTGAAATACCTGGGGTCTTCGGCGCCGCCTTAAAGTTTCTCTTCTTGGGTTTGTCCAACGCGTCATCCGGAAGTAGAGTATGGTCTTTTGATTGTCCTTCTTGCTTGGTAATGTTGGAGAGTTTATTTCTGGTGTTCATTGTCAAGTGTTTAAGTCTTGCTAATAGTCGTGTGGTAGAAGTATCGGCTGGATCATGAAGGGCCTTGAAGAGCAGTTTCATTGACGCTGGAACATCGAGAGGTTCACTCGTGAGGTGAGTGGCATAATAATTGACGAGGGCGGCGACACTGTCCTCAGAGAGAACCACGTAGTCGATACTTCGCTTTCGTCGTCCAAGTAACCCAGGGCCGAAAAAGGGGGACACAAACGCTGTCGTGAGTCCTAAGGCAAGGACGGTGGCCAAGGTAAGGATACAGAGTGTGCTGGAGAAGCAGTTCTGGGTGCTGCTGGAGGATAGAGTGGCCGGCACGGGGCTCACAATACCGTCGTCCAAGCTGGCCGAAAGGTCTGAGTCAAGGCTGGCGTGCTGGATGTTGCTGAGTGCCGGGATAAAGGGCGTATTGGGCGGCAGAGGTATCAAGTCTGGATTGCTCGGTACGTCCAGTTGGTCAGGTGAAGCCGCGTCATTCTGAAGACCATGTTGATGAGGGACCGTTTGTAGTGGTGATCCCGTTGGGTAGAAGAAGCTGGTAACTCCGCCACTGATGTAGGGCCGCGTACCCAGCGCAACTGGGGTAGGAGAACTAGATGAGCGAGGCGGCGTTGTCAGACGTGACAGATAATCCTGCAGTCCGGGATCCTCACTGAGAGCGACCTGTGGGGGCGCCCAGAGGCCGCCGGTGATCTGGGTGACCTGCGTGTTGTACGAAGGGTTAGGAAACACGTGACCTGGGATCTGGTTCTCGAATGGTACGAGTTGCTGCTGACCCGTCTGCCCGTTGAACGAACTTCCAAAGAGTAATTGGTGATGCAGGCGCAGGTCCTCTCCCAAACTGTTGTAAGGGGGTTTAGGGGTTGTAACTTCATCGTGCATGGGAACGAGGTAATTGCTGGGGTATCCGAGGCTGACTGGGGCCCCTTGCGATCCAGGGTTTCCCAATCCTGCGATGACGCCGAGGTGAAGCCCATCATTCCGGCGTGTCGCAGTACGGGCGTGTACAGGCTGCCCCCCGCCAGAGTCATGCAGATTGTTATCATTTACCCTGTTAACTGTTGCTGACTTACTGTCCACCCTGTTGACTGTTGCTGACTTGCTGTTCACCCTATTGACTGTTACTGATATACTGTTCACCCTGTTGACTCTTGCTGACTTGCTGTTAACTCTGTTGGCTGTTCCTGATGTAGTGTCGACTCTCTCAACTGATGTTGACGTGCTCTGTTGCGCTGGCGGAAGCAGGTTGTTCCAGATGTGAGGACCTGCAGGCACGTCTCCGGTTGTTTGTGCTCGTGACTGGAGCTGTTCATCCGCGGGCTCCGTCGGCTCCGGTGAGTCTCCGACTCGCACCAACTGCTCCATCTCATTCCTCTCCTGTTCTTGGAGGAGGTGATTATCCTCGTGCGTAGGCGGCGGGGCTGATGATGAAGTGGCGTTTGGGCGTGAGTCTCCTGCCGGCGTCTCGATCAGCTTGGAATGTTGGCCGTATCGCTCCAGCAGAGACAAGCGGCTGACGGAGGCAATCCTCTTCCTCAGTGCCTCGGGTCGGACGCGTCCTCTCCCTCCGTGATGGGCTGCTCCTTGATGTCGGTGCTGCTCAGTTGAGGACTCAGCGGCCAGGCTTGACTGCGGGTCCCACGTCGTGTTCCCTGTAATGATCAAACCGTTGGTGTCTTGTCCTCGTCATTCACGATCACTGTCACATTTACCATGACAAGGTCTATCTATATTGCTTGACCTTTAACCTGATCCGTAAGGCCTTTATACCCAGGGGGTCGAACTGCCAAGCACTAGAAACCCTCCTTACCAAGAGCTAACTAGCATCCAACCATGAATAAACCTCTTTGATAAACCATCAGAATGGGAGGTAAAACAACATTATGAGCAGAGAATGATGATGTTATTACATTTTCTGTTAGTTCCAGAAATTACTTCACGAGGACAATAATGGCGAATAGAATCTCTGCCTAACATCCGTTAAAGAAAGACAGATGCAATAATCATTCTTCATATAGAAAAGTAACCGAGTGGAATTAGGATTCTCAGTTTAATTTATTTATTTATTATGTTTTACTCCGCTAGTCCTAACCCAAACCAACTTCTAATTCAAACAAACTAATAGAACGAACACGTATGATTTTGACGATACAATCAGATATTAAAAAAAAAAAACATTTTCAGAAAGTTTTTCAACTTTTCTTATTGTCATTAACCCATGAAGAGGGAACGTACCTTCTGGGGTTCGTAGGGAAACCTTGGAGGCCCTAGCGTCACCAACCGACGCCGCGCCATCTGTGGCGACCGTCTGCCGCCCCCGCGTCAGTACAATTATCAAGAAGAACCAGTAAACACAGGATGGTCGGCAGGCCCTCGGAGATGCTATGACCCACATGGTCCTACTCGATGCCTGTGACTGGGTAGTATCAAGGAAAGACTATAATTCGCTGATAATTTTGATCATCTGTAAGAAGAAGCGCTAGTGTTAGATATATATTCAAAGATATATAGGCATATTTATGTTCTTGAAATTTGTTAGATAAATCGTCTGATAAGTGCGTCTGCTGCTTCCCATGGTTTCTGTGTGAGACCAGACATACGAGGATTGACCGTTATGATAACATTTCTCTCTCCTAAGCTGAGGATTTCTTCCCCGTCTTTTGGTTTTCTTTCTCCCTATAACTTCTTTGCCTGTGTCAAGTAAAAAAACACTGAAGGAGCTCACATAAATTTCTGCAATATTTTTTCCTTTCATACACATTTTCTTTATGAGATAGCCATGACTGGGTCATACTTTAGTCTATGCCATGCCGGCTATCCTAGAAAAAAAAGGTGCTTAATAAAACTGTACGTAAGCAGTTGCCAGGGCACCACGGCAAAAGAACTATAGAGAAAAACTGTCCACTGAGAAATGCTAAGATTTTATCGAAAGTACATGGGTAAGGAAATGTTAGACAACATATATAAGGCCCAAGTGTGCCTCTCTTGTGGTCATCCCTTTGAATAAGCATGTAGAACTCACAGAGAAAGTCTACAGGGACAATGAAGATGTTTTCTTAAATAATAAGAGAGCTCTCTTACAGTGGTATGGTCACCATACATGTCCACATACCTCCACTTACCTCCTAATATCCCTCGCTTTGTGTACTTACCCCTTTAATCAAACACGTACACACCACACCTGCTCCTCTACTTACACCATCAGCCGTAGAGACATTGCGATGTGTACATAGGTTGTGTGATTTAGCCTAGCGTAGATCCCAGAGTATTCTACTGTCTCCACGGGTGTACTAACTGTGTGCAATGGTGAATAAAAGGGCATTTGTAAGACTCGGGTATGAAGACGTGACCTTTGCCCTGACCTCTAAGGGTTAGGTCGAAAGCTATGCCATCACACGCAAGGGTCATCATGCAGATGGGGGTTCGGTTTCTATTTTTATCTCAGTCCGGATTGATGCAAAAACGAAGTCTTCTTGACTTAGGTAGATGCGGCATGCAGTCCCCTCCTTTATTTTCAGGTATTATTTGTAACAATCAAGTAACACAAAAAACAGACACTTCAATACAATTCTAAGCAGTAATCTCTTGTGCAGCTTTACAAGGGTAGCGAATATTTTTGCACTCACTTGTTTTGTTAACGAAGATCGAAAAGCACAGACTGTTTTCCCGCTGGAAGTTGGTACACCATTTCTACACGCTTTTACCATGGACGTAGAGGCGATATGTAAATTTAAAACACTTAGCGGTTGTCTGTCCAGTAATAACAAACTCCTGTGTGGAACAGATGAATGGGAAAGCTTATACGGCAGCCCTTCCTGTTGTGGTTTACGGTGGCCTAGTCACTCCAAGCCAACACATACGATCGAAGGCACCACGTAGGGCTGAGGTAGTGGCTACACTGGTCTTCACTATACACTAGCCTTCGGCCGCTTGGGGGAAGAAATCAAGGTTAGCGTGACGCCCCTGAGGCGGTGACTCGGCCCCCGGCGGTTGTCATACTGTGGTGTCGTTAGCAATGTTTGTCGGCCGCGGTACCGTACGACCATCGCCGGGCTGGTGTTCTAGCCTCTCCCGACGGGACTTGGACGAACTTCATCCTTTGCCGCTATCTGTATTTTAGAGCTTATTTCTTCAAACACGTCTAGACTAGGGATTTTACTTTTTTCCTAAATGAAATATGGCTTGTCACTGCTACTGTGATGAAGGGTCGGAATGCTGTCTTAAAACTGATTGTTGCAGAAACTGTTCGTCGTAGAATTACGTTATAAAGATGGGTTTGTCAGGTCTATCTTTGAATAATTAATTATTGCAAGAACCTGCTAAAGTAATTTTTAATATTACCCATAAAATCAAGACCGAGGCAATATAAGCATTGCAGTGAAAGGTTAGGTAGGAAAGCAGAAAAAATAATGAGAAAATCTTTTAGTAAAAATGCTTATTTCTTCCTCCCTTTTGTCTCCGAGCAGCGTCCTCATGCACCTCATAAATATCTCCATAACCACTCAAGAACTGAGAGCAGTTTGTGGTGGCAGTGGTCATGTGCTGCGCCCGACAAGTGGCGCGGATCATTGCCTCCCGTTTGTCGCAAGCAATTTTTTCCCCCTTCAATTTAAACAACTGACGATGTATAGAGAACGGTGAGCACAATGTTACCGTCTGTGTTGGTAGTTGTTGATGGTTGTTGTGCTCAGTATGCTGGAGAATGCATCGTGTAGGACTACCGTGGACATCAAGTTTTATATATTTTTTTATATATTTTATATATATATATATATATATATATATATATATATATATATTATATATATATATATATATATATATATATAAAACAGTTGGTTTGGTTGGTATTGGTATAAATCGATTATCAAGCAACAGGATTAAAAGTGTTTTAATCAGCAGAGCCATGCGTGTCAGCTTGAAAAATATCAAAGCATATTTTGACAGTCATGTAAATCTTGAATATATTTTGAACACCCAGTGGTGGTCATGATTTGTCGGGTGCTAGTTATAACTCTGCGTTTGAAGGCATTAATGACCGTGGGAGTCAGTAAGCCTGAATGCCAAATAACCAACGCCACGTACGTATAAACACATTTTCAGACGTAAACACACATGCAAGTTTATGAATTGATTTTATAATGATAAGTTGGTATGATATGACCTATTAGTAGTTTCAGTGTAATGGACAGAAAGGATATAGAATTAGTGAAAGAGATGAAATAATCACCTCGAGAAAATCAGTCTTACATTTAGAAAACGTTAGTTTTATGAAACTCTTGTACTTAAAAGTATAGATTCTAGTTTTATGTCATGAATTGGTTAAGGAGATTTTGTGAAAATGCAAAGTGAGAGATTAATTGGCTGTGAATGTGATATGATGTGTTACAAGCACAACAGATATTGAGAGCCAAATATGAATTGCGCATGTCACACTTTCTTTTTTTCTCCGATTGTTTGACTTCTTATGGGTGCCGAACAGTTTCGGTGATCTGTTGTTTTTTTCGTAGTTTTCTGCGTTTGGAGATCAGTGCAGTTGTTCATAAACATTGAGCCAGTAGATGAATACCTGTGGATGTGTCAGTGACAGTATCTATGTGCGTGAAGATGTGAAACGCCTTAAAGGACTCGGACATCACCAGCAGGTAAACACAGCACTCTAATTTCAGGTTATTGTATGAAAATTCGTTGGCCAAAGACAAACATTTCTGTATTCTTACAGCGTTAGGATGTACAACTTTACAATGGCCATTGTGCTAATGAAGAAACAATAACTTCAGGCAGGTTTCCGTATTATACTGTACATACAGTGAAATAGTTAGTTCGTGGCCATACATACACTTATAAGATCCAAAAAGTATTGTCGCTGCGTTTCCCCCACTACCTAGTTATTTATATTGTAGATGATTGGAGATGAACGTGATATTCCGAACTAAAATTGATCAGAAACATCACAAATCTTGACGTAACGTAACCCAGCCTAACTTAAATTAGAAGTGTATTTTATATGATCGGAAAAAAATGGTGATCCCAAAACAATGAATAGTGAGTTTCTAGAGTTTTCCATTGGGTAGACATTATTGGGATCACCTACCCAAACGTAGCCTAGAAAATTGACTGGGAATAATTAACCTAGCCTAGCTTGTTAACTTTAGCATACGAAATTAATTGGGAACGCCTAACATAGCGTATAGCATATAGCATATGAAATTGATTGGAAACACCTGACTTAGCCTAGGAGCTATTTGGGATAGGGGGTCAACCTTCAATTGATCCTTTGACTGGTACTAACACTTGCAGGTATTTATTTAGTATATTAAGGATCCCCGGATGTTTGTGTACATTTACCGTTGCATTTGTGGGCCTATTTGAGTTTACTTGTATTTTAGTCATACCCGAAGCAGTGGATCCACTGGTCAGCAGATTCATTATATAGTGGTAGAACTCTCCATGCACCTTTCTCTTGACCTCCTGTCTCTTTCTTTTATACTTCTCCCACTCAATTGCATTTTTTCCCTGCAAAAATCGTCCAAATGCCTCTCTCTTCTCTTTCACTAATACTCTTACTTCTTCATCCCACCACTCACTACCCTTTCTAAACAGCCCACCTCCCACTCTTCTCATGCCACAAGCATCTTTTGCGCAATCCATCACTGATTCCCTAAATACATCCCATTCCTCCCCCACTCCCCTTACTTCCATTGTTCTCACCTTTTTCCATTCTGTACACAGTCTCTCCTGGTACTTCCCCACACAGGTCTCCTTCCCAAGCTCACTTACTCTCACCACCTTCTTCACCCCAACATTCACTCCTCTTTTCTGAAAACCCATACTAATCTTCACCTTAGCCTCCACAAGATAATGATCAGACATCCCTCCAGTTGCACCTCTCAGCACATTAACATCCAAAAGTCTCTCTTTCGCACGCCTGTCAATTAACACGTAATCCAATAACGCTCTCTGGCCATCTCTCCTACTTACATAAGTATACTTATGTATATCTCGCTTTTTAAACCAGGTATTCCCAATCATCAGTCCTTTTTCAGCACATAAATCTACAAGCTCTTCACCATTTCCATTTACAACACTGAACACCCCATGCATACCAATTATTCCCTCAACTGCCACATTACTCACCTTTGCATTCAAATCACCCATCACTATAACCCGGTCTCGTGCATCAAAACCGCTAACACACTCATTTAGCTGCTCCCAAAACACTGAAAAAAAGGGCAAATGAGAGTTGGGGTGAGAGAATATCATTAAATTTTAGGGAGAATAAAAAGATGTTCTGGAAGGAGGTAAATAGGGTGCGTAAGACAAGGGAGCAAATGGGAACTTCAGTGAAGGGCGTAAATGGGGAGGTGATAACAAGTAGCGGTGATGTGAGAAGGAGATGGAATGAGTATTTTGAAGGTTTGTTGAATGTGTCTGATGACAGAGTGGCAGATATAGGGTGTTTTGGTCGAGGTGGTGTGCAAAGTGAGAGGGTTAGGGAAAATGATTTGGTAAACAGAGAAGAGGTAGTAAAAGCTTTGCGGAAGATGAAAGCCGGCAAGGCAGCAGGTTTGGATGGTATTGCAGTGGAATTTATTAAGAAAGGGGGTGACTGTATTGTTGACTGGTTGGTAAGGTTATTTAATGTATGTATGACTCATGGTGAGGTGCCTGAGGATTGGCGGAATGCGTGCATAGTGCCATTGTACAAAGGCAAAGGGGATAAGAGTGAGTGCTCAAATTACAGAGGTATAAGTTTGTTGAGTATTCCTGGTAAATTATATGGGAGGGTATTGATTGAGAGGGTGAAGGCATGTACAGAGCATCAGATTGGGGAAGAGCAGTGCGGTTTCAGAAGTGGTAGAGGATGTGTGGATCAGGTGTTTGGTTTGAAGAATGTATGTGAGAAATACTTAGAAAAGCAAATGGATTTGTATGTAGCATTTATGGATCTGGAGAAGGCATATGATAGAGTTGATAGAGATGCTCTGTGGAAGGTATTAAGAATATATGGTGTGGGAGGCAAGTTGTTAGAAGCAGTGAAAAGTTTTTATCGAGGATGTAAGGCATGTGTACGTGTAGGAAGAGAGGAAAGTGATTGGTTCTCAGTGAATGTAGGTTTGCGGCAGGGGTGTGTGATGTCTCCATGGTTGTTTAATTTGTTTATGGATGGGGTTGTAAGGGAGGTAAATGCAAGAGTCCTGGAAAGAGGGGCAAGTATGAAGTCTGTTGGGGATGAGAGAGCTTGGGAAGTGAGTCAGTTGTTGTTCGCTGATGATACAGCGCTGGTGGCTGATTCATGTGAGAAACTGCAGAAGCTGGTGACTGAGTTTGGTAAAGTGTGTGGAAGAAGAAAGTTGAGAGTAAATGTGAATAAGAGCAAGGTTATTAGGTACAGTAGGGGTGAGGGTCAAGTCAATTGGGAGGTGAGTTTGAATGGAGAAAAACTGGAGGAAGTGAAGTGTTTTAGATATCTGGGAGTGGATCTGTCAGCGGATGGAACCATGGAAGCGGAAGTGGATCATAGGGTGGGGGAGGGGGCGAAAATTTTGGGAGCCTTGAAAAATGTGTGGAAGTCGAGAACATTATCTCGGAAAGCAAAAATGGGTATGTTTGAGGGAATAGTGGTTCCAACAATGTTGTATGGTTGCGAGGCGTGGGCTATGGATAGAGATGTGCGCAGGAGGATGGATGTGCTGGAAATGAGATGTTTGAGGACAATGTGTGGTGTGAGGTGGTTTGATCGAGTAAGTAACGTAAGGGTGAGAGAGATGTGTGGAAATAAAAAGAGCGTGGTTGAGAGAGCAGAAGAGGGTGTTTTGAAATGGTTTGGGCACATGGAGAGAATGAGTGAGGAGAGATTGACCAAGAGGATATATGTGTCGGAGGTGGAGGGAACGAGGAGAAGAGGGAGACCAAATTGGAGGTGGAAAGATGGAGTGAAAAAGATTTTGTGTGATCGGGGCCTGAACATGCAGGAGGGTGAAAGGAGGGCAAGAAATAGAGTGAATTGGAGTCATGTGGTATACAGGGGTTGACGTGCTGTCAGTGGATTGAAGCAAGGCATGTGAAGCGTCTGGGGTAAACCATGGAAAGCTGTGTAGGTATGTATATTTGCGTGTGTGGACGTGTGTATATACATGTGTATGGGGGGGGGGGGGGGCCATTTCTTTCGTCTGTTTCCTTGCGCTACCTCGCAAACGCGGGAGACAGCGACAAAGTATAAAAAAAAAAAAAAAAAAAAAAAAAAAAAAAAAAAAGAACTCTCCATGTGTATGACTATAAGAGGGTTAGTTTGTATCATCCACGAATAACTTTTGTGTGCAGTAAATAATTGTTTTTATGGATTGCTGTGTTGAAAATGATAAGAGGGACTCTTTATAATGTATAAATATATGTGTTAGCCAGGTGAGCAAAGCGTTCGTATGAAAGTACTTTAGATAAACTACTGTATTTTTCAAACTGCATGAGCCACATGACAGCCGGACAGAATTTAACTAAATTGTAATTGTCATGTAAAATTTCATTTTTTCTCTGCCATGCTGTCAGTCACGTTTGATTTCGACTTATAAATAAAGGCAGCAACTGAGAGTGGCCCTTTATCCAACGACAGTGCTTTATCTGCTTTGCGATCTATGGCTTGTGATCCATAGCCAGAATGGGTTGTACTGAGTGGCGATGTACAATAAATAGTCTGTTCAGATTCCGTCGCCTATGGAAGCTCAAGCTTAGATTTATGACCATATTATTTTACTGTTGTCTGATGTAGCTTTCATATTACATGATATAGATATTACATTTTGTTAGGTTGCTTAGAGAACGAAGTACTTTTTGTTTGACAGACATTCGCTTCTTTTTTTGTATGGGTTAAATCCGGATGTGTTATCACTGACCTCGGAAGCATTCCCAGGCACACTTGTAAGTCAACTGGGAATCTTAAAGCCAAATTTTATAGGTTTAGTCTTCAGCATATTTTCCTAACCACGATGGAGCACAGCTGACGTTTGGGTGACGATCAGCGGGCGGAGGCGTTAACGGTCATCCGCTCGACTTGGAGAATTATTCCTTGATAATAACTATGCTCTGAGCGCTCTTGTTGTTTATTATGTTGTTTGGCAACACTGCCGGGCTCATCGAGCCTACTACTGCTGATATAAGTGTGTTGTGTCTCTAAAACTGTGCTGTTGTGGTGGATAGATTGTAATGCATGGCTGCGCAGTTTGTTCACGTATAAAACTCATCCATCTGTTGTGTTGACCAGTGTGCTTACCACAGATACACACTGTCGAGGCGGATATTATGAAAGCCTTTGGACATAGTGTCGAACGTTTGTGCGAATACTATTTGTGCGTATCTGGGAGTTATGCACATGTTGCCATGTTTCGATAGTGTGCCTTATATGTAGATAAATCTCCCGGGGGATATTGTCTAAGGCTTCCTGTTAGAAATGATATAATGCACATTGTCATATAGTTCCAAATCTGTCCTATAGCATTACTCTTGTTCTTGATTTTTAAAGTGGTTAGTTTGTTTACTCTGATTTTTCAGTGCTGCTGAGGGTCTACCTCTTATTCCTCTGAATTGTGTCTGGAGCCCTCTGGATTGTACTACTGAGTCCTCCGAATTGTGCCCACGAGTCTTGGATTGCACCCCTTACCTCTGCATTGTACCCACGAATTTATTGCATAGTATCTCTGCCCCCGTGAACGGTACCTTATTTTGCAATGCACGTTCACCACCTTCTGCAGTGACAGATACTTCAGCTGGCGTGAGTGGTACCTTCCACCCCCGTGAATAGCGATGGAAGATGAATGGTACCTTCCAAAGTCGGTAGCTGTACCTTCCACTGCCGGTAACGGCACCCCATTTCTCCGTGTAATGATTACATTCTTACGATTATTATTTGAAAATGTAATGCAAAGTTACGTGTGTGTGTGTGTATCTTGCTGTATTTCGACGCCTGATGTATGAATAATGAGGAGTTAGTGTGAGAAGATACTTCAAGTATATTTATTCAGGTACTTTCTACATCACTGACTTCTACATTAAATACATAATAACTTATCTGATGCTCTGTAGAGTATGAACCAGGTTGCACATGAATATATCTGGCATGGCCATGTAACAATAAATTGAACTTCCACATGGTTACGAGCCTTCATGTCGATCATTTTACAATATCCGTCTTATTTTGTGTTATCAACTTTTTTCGGATTTTTGCTAGTCTTTGAGTTCTGTTTGAACGACACACTTGGTGATGCAAGAACGTTTTTCTTGCCGAGTGTATCCAAGAGCTGAGCGAGTGACGGATGTATCTGGATTAGTTCCTCCTGAAGTATTTTGATAAACTCCGCTTTCTTTGCTTTCTGATCGGCACCCGTTATGGACGCCCTAGGTGAGTCGTCTTCATTAGAGATGTACGTGTCAATTCCTCGGAGGATGACCCGACCTATCTCCATCCCGTCCTGGATCTCACTACGCCTCCGTGCACCTGGTATCCCAGCCACGGTTAGGATGGTATCCGGAGGATTGCTGTTGCCGCTATCATACTCATTTTTGCCGGGCCGACTTGTAGATGAGTGAGAGCCATCCAGAGTTTGGGACGTGCCTGGCGCCGTGGTGAACATGCCATGGCGTGGGGGGCTCTCCATGTCTTCAAGAGAACTGTTGGAAACGTCCTGCATGAGAGGGGCGGGCAGATGGACCTCAGGTTCAAAGGAAGAAATGAAGTGAATAGTGGCGTCCCCTGAGCCTGCTGCCATTTCTCGACGTCTTCGGCCAAACACAGGGATAACGAGCGGAACCGCCATCGCGCCCGTGGCCCCGACTGCCACCGTCAGAGCCAGGCCAATGGCACACCAGTTGCTTTTCAGGCACCTGTCTACGTTACTTGCGGGCTGTGGCGTCTCCAGGTCATGTCCTGCATCAGACTGTGAGTGCTGGAAGTTGTGTGAGCTTGGGGTGGTGGGGTTGGGCGGGGAGGGAGGAACCTCCGCCGACAGTGAAGACTCCAGGTGCTGCCGGAGCCCTTGTCGCAGCTGCTTCAGCGTAGGAGGGAAGCCTACCGTTGTGCCACGTAGTAAACTGGATAGATATTGCTGTGATGAGTTAGATATTTCTACGTCTTCATTTCCCATCCTATCATTCGCGACTGGATGCGAGTTGAAGTGGTCATCGCCGCTGTCGAAGTAGTTCACGGTGGAGGTGTCAACGGAAAGGGTTGTGTTGTAGTGCGGAACCCCTCCAGACAACCATGGTTGATTCCTGACGACGTTTTTCACCTGTTTTAAAGCGTCTGTGTCAGGGGGCAGGAGAGACGTAGGGGCAGCGTCTTGGCGGTACCTCAGGAACCCATCGCTGAAATTCAGGAGCAGCTGCGGGTCCGTCGCCAGGATGGACTCCAGAACCAACGTCTGCATAACCTGAGAAAACTGCGGGTCACTGACGTCCAGCCCTTGGAAGAGGTTATCGAAGGTCGTGAGATGGTCTGGTTGTTTCCCAACAAGGTTGCTCCCGCTGAGCGGATGACTCGTGGCTGGGTTGCCACCCCCATACCCTGGGTACTGCGGAGCTCCAAGCGGTCGACCGTTCAGTACGGGGCCGGTGCTGGTGTCCACCGCCGCCGGGACAGAGTGTGTCAGTAGCGGGTTGTGGGTATCGAGGGCCACAAACTTGCCTGGATTGCTGCTGCCAAATTCGCCTCCGAGGATGAGCGGGTGGTTCTCGAGGGCATCGTTACCCACCCCTCCAAAGACCTGTGAAGCTTGTTGCTGTTGTGGGGTGTTGGAGGGAGCGGCGAAGCTGTTGCTGCTGTGTTGGAGGCTGATGGGCACACCGAGAAGAACAGGGTTCCCAACGCCGCCGAAAGCACCGGACCGAGAAGGCGTTGGAGTGGTGGTGGTGGAAGTGGAAGCTGTTGTTTCCGTTGTTGTTGGAGATGAAGGATGTCCTCGGTATGCAGGAGGTGGCACGCTGGGTTGGTCATGATCTGGGTGGGCGAGTAAGTCGGTTTCTTTTCCTCTGTCTGAGGTCTGCCAGTAATGGGAAACGTTAGCACCTTCATCCCGCGTTGGCTGCTGAGAAAGCTGAGACGTTGCAGCCGGAGGAGGTCCTGAGACTCCAGATGATTCTGTTGGCTGCGTAGATGTAGAGAGCGAGTCATTGTCGTGGGCGGGGGCGGCTGTGGTGGCACTGGTCGTCCGGCCTCTCGTGGCGTCGTAACCCTCAAAATCATCTTTAGGGGCAGGCGTCGCTGGAAGTGTTCCATTGGCTGCTGACGCTGGAATCTGTGGCTCGTCATGGACCATTGTGCTGTGGTTGGCCGAGGGTAGAGGGCTCTGTGTATGAGAGAGATGCCCACGTGTGGTATTTCCCTGCGTCTCCTGGTGGTCACTCGTGGGAGTGTTGTGCGTTGGACGTCCAGTGCTGGGGCTTGGATGGAGGGAGCTGTGGCGTTGCAGCATGGGAAGAGGGGGCTGATGGTCAGGAAGAGGGGACCGATGGGCAGGAAGAGGGGATCGTTGGGCATGAAGAAGGGACTGATGGGCAGGAAGAGGGGATCGTTGGGCATGAAGAGGGGACTGATGGGCAGGAAGACGGGACTGATAGACAGGAAAGGGGGACTGATGGGTAGGAAGAGGGGAGTGATGGGCAGGAAGACGGGACTGATAGACAGGAAGGGGGGACTGATGGTTAGGAAGAGGGGACTGATGGGTAGGAAGAGGGGACTGATGGGCAGGAAGAGGGGACTGATGGACAGGAGGAATGGAGTGATGGGCATGAACAGGGGACTGATGGGCACCAGGATAATGAGTGGCACTAAGAGGGGACTGATAGGCAGGGGAGGGACGAGGAAGCTGCGCATCGTGTCCCCATGCCGTCATGACTGACCCAGGCGTAAACTCGTGGTTTCTCTCGTCGCTGGGCACGCCGCCCTGCTCATGCCCTCCTCCGGTCATCTCCCTACTGGGCGCAGGAGACTGGATGTGTACGTACGGGAGGCGCTCCAAGATTTCGGGCCTGAGGCCGCTGAAGAGATCGTTGTTCTCCCCGTGTTCCTGAGCGATGGCCGCGCGGGGAGGAGTCTCCGGGTCTTGGGTTCGATCCTTCAGAAGGGCCGGTGGCCCGCTGTAGGGCCCTAGAAAACCGGACGCAGCCAGTGGAGCGTGCGGCCGGCTCGATGAGGGATCAGGCACCAATGACAGCGGATTTACCCGGGGCGGAGACTGGCCTAGCCTAAGAAGATTCAGAGGACTGACACTAATGGGCCAGATGTTGTTCGGTCGAAGGGACGATGCGGTTGGCTGCATCACGGCCTGAAGCGGCGATAAGTTCGCTCCGCCGGAGCCGAGCGGGTATAGAGATGCGTATGGTGACGGGTGCAGTTGGGGTAGCGCCGGTTTGGGCTGGGGGAACGTCGGGTGTGGCTCGAAGGAAGAGGACGCAAGGTGTGCGGCCTCGGAGCCGGTAGCCTGAGGACGTGTCTTGTAGTGAGGGAAGTTATGGAAGGGTGATGACTGTAGCGTGTGCACTGGACTGCCTTGTGGACCCACGCCGGGTGTAGCCGGTACGCTGGTCATAAGGCTGGAAACATCTTGTTGTGGAGGGTGCCCATGGAGGGGAGGTGGTCGATGACTCTGTTGTGGGGATTCTTGACCGTGTTGTAGGTGTTGGTGGCCTTGTTGTAGTTGTGGGTGGCCGTGTTGTAGTTTTGGGTTGCCTTTTTGTAGCTGGTGGTGGCCAATTTGTGGCTGTTGACTGGGTTGTACTTGCTGATTCTGTTGCTTTTGTTGAATTTTGGGGGGCTGATGGTGGCTGTGTTGTGGCTGCTGTGATTGGTGGCTTTGTGGTAGTTGTTGTTTTTGTTGCTGACTTTGTTCTTTTTGCTGACTCTGCTGCAATTGTTGTTGACTTTGTTCCAGTTGTTGCTGACTCTGGGTTTGCTGATCCTGTAGGGGTCGTGGTCGGTGAGGGCGTGGTGGCTGACCCTGGCGGAGCAGCTCGAGGTAACTCACCGTGTCCGGCATGTGTTCTTGGTGAGGCGGCCTGTGGATCGTAACCTCGGAAGAATAAACTTCCTCCTCCTCCTCCTGCAGGATCTTCTGCCGAAGATCCGTTAGCTGGTCGTCCGAGAGCGAGAGCAGTGACTCCAGCAGCTGCCGGAGGGTGTAGTGTTCCATGAGTTTCTGGAGCGAGGGTCGCACCGGCACTTCTCGCTGGGGGTCGGGGTGGTTCCCACCATCAGGACCCGGCTGTGAGACCTCCAAGAGCCCCTGGGAAGGACTAGTGCCCTCAGGGTCGAGCGCCGAGGAAGGGATGCGCTGTGTGGCCACCAGCTTGAGCTGGCCGTCCTGATGGTCCCACAGCTTGACCAGCACGTAGGGCGCCGTCTGGGTGTCGTCGACGGGGGTGGTGGTGGGTTGGCCTGTAGGGTGGCAGCAGAGTATTAGGAAGCCTGACTCACTACAGCATCAGTAAAGTATAAGTTTGGTCATCATCACCCTGATACCAGGAGCACAACAGACAAAAATATGAGCTTTGCACCACCTCGAACTCTGTATAGATGTACTTAATGACGTCGTGTTATTAAATTTATTTTTTTGGCTTGAGAAAAAATAATCTACATTTAAACTTTGATACCAGAAATGTAAAACCATATTTTTGACGTTTTACGAGCTGTAATAGTTGCTACAGACACTTCGTATAACAGGGCATAGGGTACATTTACAGCATACAGTGCAGAGACAGCAACGCTTCTAAAATCTGTGGTGCAAGTGAAACTAACGATTGGGCATTCTGTTCTGTACGTGGCCTATCACAAGTGTACATTGCAGATGATGCAAAGACGCTGCTATATCTCGTTTAAACATGCTATGCGCTTACAAACAGTACTTAGTAAGGAAGGATCTTAACTTTCTTTTTGGGTTTACTCAACGTCTTTACGTCCGGGAAGAACGTGCATAGATGGGAAGGTAATGCGTTTCGCCTCATGATCTTGGAGAAGACAAGAAGTGCTAGATTAGACGCTACAATAACATACAAATCCAGTGAACTCTGGTTCCAGGGTTCGTGATTCAAAATTCTAATTAATCTGTCTAGTTATCTTTGACTATCTATCTGTATCTGTCTATCTATCTTATCTATCTATCTATCTGTCTATATATATAATATGCTTGTGCTGGTACCGTGAAATCACACAAATTTTACGTGCAGAAGGGGCTGATTTTGCAGTTGATTTTTGCAAGGCTGTGTATAAAAGTGATTAGATTATACATAAAGGTGATGAAAAGACTTGACAAGTGTGTACGTTTACAGTTAGTAGGGTCAACATATGTAATAGGCATTTTATATATGTATAGTCACGGGAAAAGTCTTCGGATGTGTTTGAACGAAGCTGTACCGAACTCTGTTTCGATAAGAAAGAAAACGAAAAAGGCTCGGCACAGTTTCGGCCAGTGGTCGAAGCGCTCTCCGGGACTTCAGTGCGTCCTAAAAGTTTTGCAAGGAAATAGTGTCTTGCAAGTCGAAATGCGAACATGCTGACTCTCGTGTGGATATATTAGGCTACTCGTGTCATATCAGTCAGTCGGTGGTACAGGGGTAGATTAAGAAAGTCAGTCAGTCATTAACGGTGATGTGAGGGGGTGAGGGGCTACTGTTTACGTGATGCACAGCTCCGTCAGCCGCGTCGTGTCGGCCGACGCATGCCAGCAGCTGCAACAATTCGTAACGCTTGGCGCTACGGAAGGAAACGTGCCATGCATGTGTGTGTGTGTGTGTGTGTGTGTGTGTCAGAAGCAATCGGCGGGCGGCCTTACCTAGTGTGTCTCGCTTTATCCGTTCCACCCCCCGTCACAAGAGGAAGAGGAGGAGGTACGCTTGTGTTGTCAAGACTCCTTCCACGATGCGGTTGTGGAGTCCACGATGTGTGTGTGCGTGGAGTCTAGAATGTACGGACTCTGGAGTCCGGATAGAGCGGAGTTCCATGGGCGTGCTGTTGCAAGCGACTGGCTCACGCTAACCAACCAACCTCTTGACGTTGTATGCTGTGTTCTGACCTGACCCCCCCACACACTCACACACACACACACACACCTAACCCAAGCAATGGAAGTTAAAACAGCCATTTTTTTAAAGTTATTTATTGTATATCATCTTCACATATAAAAAATATTTTCATAGATTATCATGATTTAGAGAGTTTGATTATATATTAAAGTTGTATGTTTATAAAATTACTACATTAAGAGCAGTTTTTATGTCAAGTCGATGCAGATATCACAGAAATACAGGCCCTCGGCGGCAATGAATTCACCTTAGTAAACCCGTAAGTCTTCTTTCATGGAGCAAGCTCGACTCCTAAGCGAGTTTGGCTCTGACGTCGTCGATACCTTACTAAATCTTACGGGTTTCGGTCATAAGCCTTCGTG
This sequence comes from Panulirus ornatus, assembly GCF_036320965.1. Lineage (NCBI taxonomy): Eukaryota > Metazoa > Arthropoda > Malacostraca > Decapoda > Palinuridae > Panulirus > Panulirus ornatus. The sequence goes on along the minus strand of NC_092259.1, from coordinate 8,943,545 downwards.
CTAGAAGGACTCTAAATGCGTCTGTTTTTTTTGCCGTCCGTTAACGTGGACTGCCAGATGTTTCCAGACAGTAAACTTGAGTTTGTTGGCTAGGGTTCAAATTTTCTCCCGTTTTTCCTTGTTCTTCACTCAAGGCATCAGTTTCACGTTGCAACGAAAATACGCGCCAAATATTAATCAAGGAGAGAAATTATTTTTTTCTTATGACTGCCAAAGAGGGCTTGTAGGTTGCAAACGAACACCCGACATCAGGTGACTGTGACGCGACACATGATTCGTTTGACAACCGCAGTTTTGAAAGTGAAGTAATTCATTTAGGACAGGAGAATGTATTCTCTTCAGGTTATAACATCCGCAGAATTATGATATGTCAGTCCCATCACATATGCATGCATTCTCAGGACCGTTCGTCAATTACATCCACTTGATTAGGATTACCTTTTAAGTCCACTTTCTCCCGGGAGTTCTTCTCTGATGCTGGTTTAGTCATCGTCGAGGGTTCTCCTGCGGGAGTACGTACGTCCAAGTCCTCCTCCGCTATTTCTGTAGGGTTGAAACCCTCCCTTACCTTCCCCCCGGGAGCTCCTCCCGATCCCGTCATACGCTTGCTTGCCCCTGGACAATGGACGTTATTGACTTCTCGAAAGCCCACCTGGAGGATCACCATGGGAAAGCATTCTTAACGAGCGCTTTATGATGTAAGCTAACTGCTCTTCACTCAGCGTTTGCAGTACTTTTTCAAGGCTGCTAATTTTTTCGTCAAGCGCACTCCAGACGGCGGCTTTGGAAACGTGTGCCTCTTTGCTGATCCTTGCAATGTTCAGGATGAAGGAGGATGCGACATCAAAGGCATCCCTAGGATGCGTCCTTGTTCCATCGGAGGAGTCACGATACTCAGCGAGTAGTCTGCGTATCTGCGTCTCTCTAGAAACCACTTGGTCGAGATGCTTCATCGAGGAAGCCAAGTCTTCGTCTAGCTTACGGCGGCGTCGGCGACCCAAGAACGCGGGCGCCAAGAACGGGAGAGAGAATGCGTTTGATATTGCCAGCGCAAGCAGGGCGGCTACGCCCAGGGAACACAAACCGTCCGTGAGACAGCCCTGCAGAGTTGCGTCGGTGGGTGTGGCAGGAGCTGCTGTTGTCGCCGCCGGAGAGATGGCGGGCAGTGCGGAGACTAAAGGGCCTTCCTCCTCAACAGCGTTCCAGAAGACTGAAGTATTCAGTGTTGGGTAATACGGGTAGGAGGGGCCGAAAATGGCCTGGCCCCCTACGCTAGGTGGCTCCACCAGGGGCACGTAAGGAGAGTCTACGAGCTCGTAGTAATTATTCACCGGTCGGTCAGAAGGCGAGAGGCCCGGAGGCAAGGCTTGGACGTTAGGTAGCCCGACTGAACCTTGACTAGGATAGGATGATGGGAAAATCGAGGTTACAGACGACGAATCTGACGGGTCAGGCAGGGGCGGGTTCGGCGACATTTCTGTCTGACCGGTCGCAAATGGATTTGAGAATGACGGGGTCGGTGCTGGATGATGGGGATAGTTGCCAGGGTTGGTCCAGGGTAGAGGTGGATAGTTCCCGAGGCTGGACCAGGGTGGACGTGGGTGTGTCTCGTGGCTGGTTGAAAGTTGGTAGGCATAGTTTTCGTGCGTGGTCGAGGGTGAGTGTGTATGTTTTTCTTGGTTGGTCGGAATTGAAATTCGGTTTATTCCCTGGTTGGTTGAGGACGGACGTGGGTAGTTGTCTTGGTTGGTCGAGGACGGACGGGGGTAGTTGTCTTGGTTGGTCGAGGACGGACGGGGGTAGTTGTCTTGGTTGGTCGAGGATGGTCGCACATGATCACCTTGGGTAGCCAAGGATGGCAGTGGGAAGTACTCTTGATCTAGCAATGGTGGGTATGGATAGTCGAGGAGATGGGGGGTGGGAGGTGGCGTCGGATAGGTCATGTGTACTGTCAACAGGCGTCGAGGGTCATTTGACACATTAGTGGAGTAAAGACGAGGGACGTCGACGGAAGCAGCCCCTGGCCCTGCTTCATGCCGAGATAGGAGTGGGTAGATGGATAAATCTGTTGCCGGAAGCGAAGTTTGGTAATTGTCGCTATCTGCCGCTGGCGGGTAATAGCCGTGGTCAGCAACGATAGCAAGGTTGTTTGGACCAGTCCTGTTCGTCCTGGGCACCTGGTGATTGAAGGCCGGTTGCTCTCCGTAGTTGCCGGAGACGGAGTTCTGCGCCGCGTGTCTGTTGCTGTTGATGAAGCCTTGGTTACCGAGGTGGCCTGAAAAGGTGTTGGTACCGGTGATGGCCGCCAGGCGGCTCTGTAGCCGTTCCCTGTGCAGCTTGCTAGAGGAGGGCAGATCGGCCAGCACGCGACGGAGGTCGACTGGGCGATCTACCGGCTCGCTGAGAGGCAGTAGAGGGTTGGCCTGGGGAAGGTCCTGCGGCAGGAGCTCCAGGATGGACCCACGGTTACCCTCGAGGACGCTTGGCTGCGACAGCAACTGAGCGTTGTCAGTACCGAAGGTAGATGCAAAGGCACCGCCGCCTGACGGAGGGAAGGCCGAGTTGTAGCCGACAGTCTCCGCTGCGCTGGAGAACTGTTGTTGTCCTTGTGTAGATCGTATGCGGCTTATAAATGCCTCTAACGTCGGGTCATGATTTTGTGAACTGTCAATGCGGTCAGCCAGGTCAGTGAGAACCCGCAGGTAGGTGAGGTCGCTCTCCTGCAGTGTTGTTCCGATAGAGAGCGGCAGGTTGCTGTAGGTGGGATTGCCCACACCCCCATAGTGTGGTTTTGTGAGGGGGAGGAGACTGGGAGGCTGGTCCTCTTGTGGCGTTGACACTTCCTCAGTTGACGAGGGTTCTCTCGCTGAGAGGTAATCGTCGCCAACGCGTCCAGCCACTGGGCTAGCAGTTCCAAGCACAGAGTCGACAGCTTCTTCGGCCACAGCGCCAGCACCACCATCTGTAGAACCAACGCCTCCAACAGCAGAACCTACACCTCTGACAGCTGAGCCCACACCTTCGACAGCAGAGCCAACATCAACAGTAGAACCAGCACCTCCGACATCAGAGCCCACACCGCCGACTGCAGAGCCAAGGCCATGCACAGGGCCAGCAAAACCTACAGCCAATGGGCTAGGTGGAAACGGTGCCTCTCTCAGAGGCCTTTTATCACCAGTACTTACTAGTTTCCCGTTTATGTTTTCATTATAAAGGTCCATGTCTTCTTCCAGTGTATACCTAGAGACGTAACTTGCCTCATGATTTCGATACTGAGCTTCTCGTGTGTTGCTGGCAGGATGGCGGAGGCCAGGACCCACACGTCCTCTTGCCGGAGGTGCGATGAAGCGGGTAACAGGAAGATCTACTTCGGGATCCTCACTGGATGTGAGTGGCTCTGACGGTGTCTCAGTTTTCCCGCCGCTCTGTCGACGCAGTTCAAGAAACCCGAAAGACTCTGCTGCGGACCTCATGTGGCTGGTAATTCCCATCGGTGACAGTTGCTGCGGCGGAATATCATGCATGTTGAATGCATGTGAATATTGACCGCTGGAATTCCTTAGTAAAGGTCTTACATCATGTGTCTCATTAGAGTGCAAGACACTATGGTTATACTGGAAAGTATTGACTTCAGGTGAATTGATTAGATTATCGGTACTTATAGTGTCATTTGTCCGTGGAATACGGTCCTGCTGTAGTGGACTAGCCTCAGGTGTTTCGTGGAACGAAGCAACAAAATCATCTGGAAACTTGGGTTCCACAGAAGGCGAAGAGCTCGAGCTTTTGGCCTCGTAGTCGTCGTAGTGGAAGTGTCCTGCCCTGGGTGGACCTCGTCTCCCCCAGAGCTGAGGCGCAGGTCCGCTACAACATCCTGGTCTCCCGGTGGAGATCGTCTGGCTCGGCCAGGGCGGTACAGCGAAGGGTCCAGGAATGGGTCATTACCCATGCTGGAGGCCACTAGCTTCAGGACGTCGGGCGGAAGGTCCTGAGGATTGACCACGGCGCCATTGACGAGGCCCGAGTTCCTAAACATGCTGGTGGGTACTGACTCCTCTCCCATAGGTACCAACTGGCCCCCTACCATACTCCAGATTTTAACCAGTACAAACGGATTACCTTCGCGTTGGTGGGGGTGATGGTCCTGGTGATTAAAAGGACTCTCTTGTTCTTGCTGGTGATCATTTCCTCTCAAGCCTGCAAATTGAACAGAGGTATTGTCAGAGTGATGCAGGGGATGAGTGCTGTCTGGTGTCAGGTGGGTTATTTGGTCAGTAACAGCGAAGGAAGGCAGCGAGGACCTCGTCTCTGGTGTTGATGTCACATGGTTCTGGTCAGGCTTTAATCTCAGCGTGTCATGCAGAGGCATCAGTGCGGCTTTGACAGTGACAGATGGAAGTGGTGTGTTGGAGGGCCCTGTGGTGTCTTGGTGTACAGTGACAGATGGAAGTAGTCTGGTGGAGAGCCCTTTGGTGTATTGGTCAACAGCGACGGATGGAGATGGTCTGTTTGAGGGCTCCATGATATCGTCGACAGAGAGAGATGAAGATGGTCTGTTCTGGGGACCTGTGGCGTCTTGATCGACAGTTAAAGATGGAGATGTTGGGTTATGATGTATAGGGGCCCAACCCAAAGCAAGAGAAGATGGAAGTCTGTCGTAAAGTTTCAAATTGTCCCATAGAGCAGGCAGATAAGGAAGGGAGGAGGAGGTATCGGGAGTGGAGTCTGTGACACTAGGCCCTAGGGTGGAGGCAGGTCGTGGTCTACCGTAAGGAAGCTGCTGAGCTAGCGATTCATCCGACTCATCGAGGACAGATCCCTCAAGGTTTATGGATGAATAGTCCCCTGTAGGGTACGTGGGCCCGTGAGGTACAACGGAAGGATAGTCGGTCTTACTAACAATCTCTGTTTTGGTTACTTGTAGCTGGGTTGCGTCCGACGACGAACGATACGGATTACTGGCGTTAGGATTCTGGAAGTTGTGCGTTGCTGCTGTGTAAGGGTTCGACAGCCGAACATGATCGTCCGCCAGCAGTGCCGTATGGAAGGGATACTTCGAGGAGTTGATAACATGTGGACGGGTAGGAATGGAACTTTGTATATGTGCTGAAAGAGGTCTTACATAGGTTCCAGGATGCGCACCCGAGTTGGGACTGTTTTCTCCCACTGGAAAGGGACTTACACTGGAATGATTTGAAGATTCGTCTGTATTCTTGTATAGGATGTCTTTATGTCTTAGGCTCACACTGGCCAAGGACGTGTTGAGGTCATTTAAGTAGGGATCAAAGACAGTGTTGTGTGGACGGGTAAGGTTATCAGACTCGGGCGGGTCTGCTTGGGTCGTCGGCTCGCTATTCGTTCCCCGGCCAGAATGGGCGGTACTGTTGTATCTGGACTGGTGCGGCCTGAGGGGGTTCAGGGAGGCGAACGTATTGAGCTGACCGTGCAGCAGGTTGACCCCTAGACCCTGTGACCCTGGACGACCCAACACCCCGCCCTCGTTGACCGGCGGAGAGTAGGGCACGGGCGGGAGGCGAGTGGTGGAGGAGATCGCCCCCTCCACGCGGACATAATTTAAATCCAAGAACCCCGGGTTGTGAATATTAAGGTTAAGTGGGTCACTGTCAGGTCGGAGGCTCATCAGCAGTCGAGTCACGTCGACCAGAGGGATGATGTTAAAGTTGGTCTGGTTCGCGACTATTGTATTCGCTGTATTACTCTGATGCGAGAGGTGGGATGAGGTTTGGTTTGTCGCGTGTGGCAAGGGTGCGTCGCCGTCCGGCGTGATGTCTGACGGATGGACGGTCTGTGTCGGACTTACGGGAGACTGAGGTCGTCTCTGCGAATAGTGATATACGTCATCGTAGTCACTATACGGAGGTTCGTAGGGGTTATAAAGGTCTATACTACTTTGGGCGAGCGACTGGCTATCGTTTTGTCCCGGGCGATAATCGTAGTCGTCATGATTAAGGAAACTGTCCGCCGAGAGAAGAGTGGTCGGAGATGTGAGGACAGGAGGCTGGAGGAGGCTCATGTCACCTGCTGAGGAAGGACGTGAGAGGAAGGTCGGGAAGGGTGTGCTCTGCTGTTGGTTTTCAAAGTGTGAGTGATCAGGCACCTGAGGGTAGAAACCCGAACTGGAATCGGAGATTTGTGGAACAAGATGTCCGCTGTCCGGTGCGGATGTCCAGAGGAGTGTGAGGTCATCGTGTGTGGGTGGAGAAGTAGGAGCGTTGGTATAGGGCCAAGTCAAGACCTGAAGGTTGGGAGACTGTGGCGGGGGCAAACCAAAAGTGTATGGCCCACCACCATCCATCTCGTCCCAAAGATTACCATAGGCAGCATAGTACTCACTTAGGTCGTCTTCGTAGAAGTCGTACTCATAGTCGTCGACGTCATTACCTTCGTGACTCGGACGTGTGCTGGCGGTGGACGCCATCTCGCCTCGCTGCGTCGTCCCCTTCGTGGCGTTGGCGTCCTCGCGAGTCAGACTCGTCACTGACTGCGAGATTAACGTCGGCGGCCTCGTAAGGTTAGAGTCATCCGAAGTCTCTGGAGGAATGGATCGTGAGGTGGTCGTTATTGTCCACACAGGTCCAGGAGCTGCAGCGTCTGTGTTGTTGTGTGGGAGGCGCTCTGTGGGTACTCCTCCAAGACCGTGCGTCGCAAGCGCTCCTGCACTCGTCACCCAGGGAGAGGTGGAGCCCACGATGGACTGAGTTTTATCAGCATCTTTGGATAACGAGACGTCGCTCTCATCACTCGATGTGCTACTGCCTGAGAACCCCGTTTCCGTTGTGGACGTGGACACAGTATCAATAATTATCTTCTTGGTCAGGGGCACCAGTGATTCGGGTTTTTCGCTGGTAGAGATTTGGTGTTGTGGAGCCGGCTGTTGCTGCTTGGTGAGCTCCTCGAGAGCTTCCCTTATCAGCTGATGGTCTGATGTCGTCATGAGTATCGTCGAATTGGGTCGAGGTGAGCTCCAAGGCACTTCGTACCCACTCGGATCATCATGTGGTCCGAAGTTTTCATGTTGTGAATATACGACTGCATGTTGGTATTCGTCAATATTTTGTTGTCCTTGGGTAAAGGTGGTTGGTCCTTCTGGTCGGTTCTCAAGTGGTCTTGGTCCGGCTGAGGATACTGGATGGACAAATTGTATAACCTCTGGGAGTGAGGTAGCCGCATCCGGGACTTTGCTAGGACCCCAGTAAGCTGGTAGAGTTGTTAAGGTTGACGTAGATGGCGCCGGTGCCGCTGATCCAGATGGAGTTGAGCTTTCATCTGTAGACGCTATCGTTGTGGTGGTAGTGGTGGTAGGTGATAGGCGATGTAAAGGGGACGTGGACGGGATCGCGTCTGTCGAAATGGAAGACGTCGGTCGTCTCGATACATCATCGGCGGTGTGCGGGTTGCTGAGTGTTTGTCCCGTCACCTCTTCATCTTGAAGCGTCTTGACGATCGGCCGGTATGTAGGCTTCCACGTAGACAGAAGTCCGAATGCTGGGATGTCTGATGCATTCACTAGGGCGTTACTCGGTGGCCGAGTCACTGTTCTGCTCGCGTTCGCGGTGTACAGGGGAGTAGGATCTGTAAACGAAGGGACCGTCGTAATAGACTGAGATGTATAGACGGAATGAGAGTTGGTGGCCGATGGGTGCTCCGTGTAAGAAGAGGGCAGTGTAGTTGGTGTGGATGTTGTGGTTCGAGTAAGTGGCGTACTTGAAGGGGTTATTTTGGTTGAGGTAAAGCTTGAAAGTGAAGGAAACCACGTAGACAGGGAGAGTAGCGTAGTTGGAGGCGGCCTTGTGTCGGAGGAGGGCACTGTTACTGAAGTAGGTCTTGTGGTTAATTGCAGTCTGTTAGTTGGAGGAAGTTTTGTAGGTACAGGAGGCCATACGGTTGACGAGACCAGTAAGGTTGAGGGTCTCTTGTTGGAAGGGAATCTTGTGATTGAGACGGGACTTTCTGATGATGAAGCTACAGGTGTTCCAGCCCCGGTGGACAGTGGCGGTTTCTTGAACGTGTGTCCTGAAGCGACCGTCGATGGTTCTGTCACTGGATCAGTTGAATTCGTGGTGTTAGTTACCGGACCGGAGGTTGGCACTGTCTCGGTAGGCGGCTGGTCATGTTCTGATGAAGTGGGAGGAGATAGGGTTGTAACTCCTGGTGACGTAGATACTGGTGTATCTGGTGCTGCTGTGTATGGCTGATTAGTTTGTTTTTTCTTCAGAGACTGACGCTGGAGTTGATGCATCTGGTAGAGTTGTAAAACTTCCAGCAGCTGTTGTATCGGTTCCTTTAGTTGGAGAAGATGGGACGATGGTAGGTGGCCTTACCGATATCGGCCTTATGCCACCAAGTTTACTGCTTACAATCTTCTGGCGAATATCACTCGTGTTGCTGGAGATCCAGCCAGAGGCTGCAACGTGACGATCGGCTGACATGAACGTCAAGCTGTTGAATGGCACGTAGGGCTTTTTCTGCCTTGCTGGGTGTGAGTTCGCTCCCACCTGCGTACCCTCATCAAACATGTGTCTCTCGCCTCCCGTCGAAGTGCTACCCTCAGGAAATAGCGAAGTGCCATCCTCGTCCGTCAGATTTCCCTGTCTCTCCTGAGCTAGGGGAAGGTCGCCTCCCCTTAGGTCATCAGGGATTAAGATCTCGTCTTGGAGAGGCCAGGAAGAGACACTGGAGCAGCTGAGGCCCAGGAGGAGGAGGAGGAATGAGGATGTTAACAGGGATCCAGTACACTGGTCGAGTCCCATTGTACCCAAACTCCTGAAAGGAGAGTGAAGTTGCATCAGTTGTGGAACACTTTAGTGTTCCACCTCATATCTGTAACACAAATCTTGATAGAGAACAATTAGTAAAGAACTACGTCAATTCCTTATACAAGGTTACAGACTGTAACTGCCGTATTTAAACGTGCCAGGCGAGGCAAACATGTTGAACCCTGCAGACCCGACAAGATACGAGCATAGATTTCAAGACTGATGAAAAAGATATACCCGTACTTTCTTTAAAAACACTGAAGACCAGCATATTCTAATTAACCCACGGGTCGCACCGTCGCATCGTGTTGGAAGGGTTGCTAGCCATGGATTATGTATGCGTGACGCTCCTGAGGTACCGACCACTCCATAGTTCCCGGGCTTAGAACTGTACCTGCCGGGATCGGCCTGGAGGACGACAGGTGGTATCAAGTTTACTGGTGCCTTGGGAACTAGGGCTGTAATGGTGCCTGGGGAGATTAATGCCGTATTGGTTCCTTGGGAACTAGGGTGTACTGGTGCCTGGAGAGTTAGTGCCGTACTGGCGCTTTGGGAAACCAGGGCTGTATTTGTACCAGAGGAACGAAACCGGCTGGCAGGATATGACTCAAGCAACAGACTTAAGCCTCTCGTTCGAGCCCCTCAACCTCATCCCTCTCCGGATCTGAGCGGCGTCGGCAAAACCTGTTTTTTCCCCTCGGGTTAGTACACGCTACACGATATTATTGTTGCTATATAAGCCATACACATAGCAACACTGTCACCCCTACAGATTGGTGCAACGTTAACACCACCAAGCCTGGTGTAAAGCGAAATATATGACCTGCGAAGTAACCGACCCTTCCGTAACGCGTCACGTGTGATTTGCAGCGAATTATCTGAGCGTGTGAAATGACCCAAAATGACCGCCATTAAATTCTCGTCGCACGCTGAACGAGGACTTAAACTGTAACATCACTAGCTATAAATTACTCGCTGTCATGATGGGTGCCAAACATGTCTAATACCATTCAGTGTATGTCCATTCACGATTATCTATTTGTAATTCCGTCTTATTTACAGTGCTTAATGGGGAATAGTTGCGAGGACTCGCCACTTTAAATATTCTTCATTAAAAATTTCACCTTTCATATCTTGTAAGTCTGCATGAAATGTACTCTCACTTGGTAGGCTTCCCAAAATTATACAAGATTCAGGAACATGGAAGCAAGAGAGAGAGAGAGAGAGAGAGAGAGAGAGAGAGAGAGAGAGAGAGAGAGAGTAGATCCGTGTGTAGAGAGGCCCCAACTCCCGTACTGTGCAAATATTTAATTTCAAACGTTAAGGGAGATTGCAAGAGCAATTTCACCCATGTCGTAAGTAACCTCAAGCAGTTAGAGTCCATCACAATCAGTATATGATATGATGTAGCCCAAGTTCGTGTGTTAAAGACTCGTTGCTAGCGAAGTCGGGTAGCTACCGGTATTTAGCGGTGTGAACACGGCCACTGGCGACCCACTTGCAGATGTAGGCCACCGGTGTATACATGCTCGAATGCCGCCGCTTGCTACTCTACTATTGTTCTCCCCTCGTGTAATATGTTGGCCGCAGTAAACTTGGTGAGCGTGGTATGATATTTTTGGTTTTGGTCTTGACCTTATTTGTATTATGAACCGTATAGAGATGACTAAAGGGCGGTTAGTGTTACCGTGCGTCGAGTTGGAAGCTGTCATCGACGCTGGCCACCTCGGCAGGTCATGAACACTTTATAGCTCCCTCCCTCCCTTCTCGGCTAGGCTTCGCTAACTGCGTTTATATAATGTTCCGCTAGCGGCTCCACGCACGTCTTCACTTCCCCGTACGGAGATCATGGACGGCATGACACATGAACTGTTTCCGAGATCGCAGCGATTTTCGCATGCGTTGTGGTATGTATGTTACCAGAACGCGAACGGATTATTTTAAAGATGTTCCAGCAGCGGTGATGCACACGTTTCGTTATTGAAGTGCTTAAAGTAGAGGAGACACAGTATTTGATTGTTATTTGGAATTATTTGTGTGTTCTGGAGAGTTTTACATTCGGGTAGACCCATCTTTAACATGTATAAATATATCATGTCTATACTTCTTTGTACAAACATACACACACATCTGCCTGAGGCAGGTACCCATTGTTCGACCAGCCACGGAGGATGAACGCCGGGGTTGAATGAGGTACGACTACCGCACCAGAGATCCGAACTCATGCGGGGTCCGTGCTGACTTGTGAGGTCAGTAACGCTAACCGTTAAACCACGTAGGTGCGCGTGAGTCACCGCGAGTGAGAAGTCATTATATATATATTTATATATATATATATATATATATATATATATATATATATATATATATATATATATATATATATATATATATAGTTTTAGCCACATTTAACTTTTAAAACGACGGATGTATTGCGGAGGAAAGGAAAAAAAATCGCCAGGTCTAAGCCTGGAACGATCTCTTTCATTTCTCTGGTGTGCTCTTACTGGCACAGGTCAGGTTTGTATTTGTTAGTGTGTAGGGGCAATTATGTGGAAGTGGGTGTTTTGCGTGATACTGGCGTGTATTTGTAGCAGTGGCAACAGTTACTGTTAGTCCTGATGCTTCCTTAACTTAAGAGCTGTTTCCATCTTTTTGCTGGGTGTGCTGTGATGCAGCATCATTAATAATCAACAAACCACCATGTGGCGTTCTTCGGAGAAGGTTTGGTGTTGCTTTGTTGAAGGGCGCTTTAATGCTCACTTATTAACGTAGCGTAACGAAGCGTGTGCAGCACGTTGGAGGGCAGTAAGGTCGTCGCTCCGGCGATAGCCATGTTTTAAGCGAATTCCTCGCAAGAAAAACAGCGTTAACGCCTCAGCCTACAAGTCATTGTTATCAACCAACGTTTAGTTGTAATGATTCTCTTTTTCCCAGTCACATCCTTTCAGCAAAATATTATGACACGCAAAGTTGGCTGCTCGTAGAGTTATCTCTTGTTATATATGGCGACCGTGAGAGATGTGTTTGGCTGGGCTGCTTGCCGACCCTGGAACAAGATGACACAACTTCACTCTGGTCCTAGAGCCTTCGATGGGTGGTATACGATCGCACAAGCCGTATTTACAGTGAGGCAAAGGAAGGTGGATGCCTTACGGACGCCCACACTTCAGGGGCCCCTACAAATCATTATTATTATAAAATGCTTTATAACGTTAAGGATTATATATATATATATATATATATATATATATATATATATATATATATATATATATATATATATATATATATAAGAGCAAGGTTATTAGGTACAGTAGGGTTGAGGGTCAAGTCAATTGGGAGGTGAGTTTGAATGGAGAAAAACTGGAGGAAGTGAAGTGTTTTAGATATCTGGGAGTGGATCTGGCAGCGGATGGAACCATGGAAGCGGAAGTGGATCATAGGGTGGGGGAGGGGGCGAAAATCCTGGGGGCCTTGAAGAATGTGTGGAAGTCGAGAACATTATCTCGGAAAGCAAAAATGGGTATGTTTGAAGGAATAGTGGTTCCAACAATGTTGTGTGGTTGCGAGGCGTGGGCTATGGATAGAGTTGTTAGCAGGAGGATGGATGTGCTGGAAATGAGATGTTTGAGGACAATGTGTGGTGTGAGGTGGTTTGATCGAGTGAGTAACGTAAGGGTAAGAGAGATGTGTGGAAATAAAAAGAGCGTGGTTGAGAGAGCAGAAGAGGGTGTTTTGAAGTGGTTTGGGCACATGGAGAGGATGAGTAAGGAAAGATTGACCAAGAGGATATATGTGTCGGAGGTGGAGGGAACAAGGAGAAGAGGGAGACCAAATTGGAGGTGGAAAGATGGAGTGAAAAAGATTTTGTGTGATCGGGGCCTGAACATGCAGGAGGGTGAAAGGAGGGCAAGGAATAGAGTGAATTGGAGCGATGTGGTATACCGGGGTTGACGTGCTGTCAGTGGATTGAAGCAGGGCATGTGAAGCGTCTGGGGTAAACCATGGAAAGCTGTGTAGGTATGTATATTTGCGTGTGTGGACGTATGTATATACATGTGTATGGGGGGGGTTGGGCCATTTCTTTCGTCTGTATATATGTATATATATATATATATATATATATATATATATATATATATATATATATATATATATATATTCTTGGTTTTGAATATCGCATAAGTATTTGGGTTGGCAATAACTCTGTTCCACGAAATTTTCAAAACCATACGTGGTTTGGTAAACAGCAGTCTTCTAGTGAGTCGGCTTCGAATCCTTCCTTGAAGGAGCACATAGACTGTACCGGAGTTCTTAACCTGCGGCCATACCGGTTTTGTGCGGCGCCCGTAGCGCTACATACTTTACATTACGGCCCCAACCGGTCATTTGCCCCAGGTCTAAATGGGGCTTTGTTATACCAATAAATATTACTTCAAGATAAAAGATAAAAGGAAGACGAACCTGGTCATCAGACCCTGACTTCAGCACGACGGTACGTCCTTTAGGTATGCTGACCTAGCCAAACTGACTATGAAGGGGCCAGGCCATCATATTCAAGGGTCGTAATGTCGTGCATAAGAGGAACAGGTGGGTGGGGAGCGTTGCGGGTGACCGGACCGTCCGCCACCATGACTTGTCTAAACTCTGGGGACGTCGTACTCTCAATCTCCGTTACCATCGACCCATCATGGCTTCCACATACCCACTCTCCCGCGGCCTTATTCAGCGAATCCATGGTGAAAATGTTAATACAGGAACTCGAAAAGTGATAATAATAAGTGTATGTGTGTGTGTGTGTGTAAAGATTTGCCGCCCAAGACTAAACATGACATGGGTTCTTGTCAATGTCTGAAGGTGGATGTGTGTGCTTTGTAAGATAAGAATAATAGCGGTAATTATCTTTATTTTATTAATCATATATTATTCTTATTACATCCATATATGATGGGAAGGTAAAATTTTAACTGTCTCAGTATACAGACACCAGCAGTCACCATAAGTCTCGGAGATATTAGTACAAGCAGACCCGACTATTAGCTATTAAGTGGGAAGACATTAAAAAAAAATCTTTTTTTTTTCGAAGCTGAAGTCAGGGTAGCGGGGTTTTCGCGCAGGAATATTTGAAATCACCGAGCGTATTATCCCCCACCTATCGTCAATATTTGATGACTATTATTATATCGTAAATGAAGAAGTAAAGGGTAAAGAGACCAATACACAATATTGTTTGGTAGATAGAGGGAAATGATAGATGAAATGAGATCCAGACAATATCATAGCGAGAAGACTCTTGGTAACTATTCTTCACCGCAGGCCAAAATTTATTTTTGTCTGCATAGTTAACGGAGAAGTTAACGATCTCGTCGATGAATGTAACATTCAACAGATACAGTGAAATCACGCGATGTTTTACTGGGAATTTCTGTAACGTTTGATGAAAACATTTTATGGTATATAATAGAATTCTAGGGACAGTCGTTTCTATTAAAGTATAATTATACTAAGATGATAATCCCGGACCATTACAGTGACGCTGATTAATTTTTTAAATTCGAATGAAATTTTGTTGATTCGGTGTAGTACATGTTCTCGCTCACAGTTACCCAGAATTCCTAGAAATCCATATATTTGTTTGTTTTGGAAATTAAACCTTGAAGCATGATGGGTATGATGGTATGGTAAATAGATCTGATCTTTAAGGATTGGATCATGTGTCTCGCCATTATACCCATACATAGATCGTACTGTTGTTTTTGTGTTCATAGGACAAGATTTGCGATCAAGGTCACACCATCGTGCTCACAGGGCCATCCGTTCACCTCAACGTGTCCCTTAGCATCCAGAACTTGCTTGTTAACGATGGTGACAGCTACGACGAGACTGGACAAAAGTAGTTTGTCATTGGTTTCAACATATTTTGAATTTTACTTTGTCATGTACATATAGGACCGTACACCGATACGTACTGGGTGATGGTGGTTGTAACAGATCGTGCCTCCACATTTATTTGTTATTAGATTTCCTTGTAACCACATTCTTGCCAGACGTATGCCATGTATTGGGAAGTAGCCAAAATGCCATGGATGAAATTGCACAATATCGTTGGTCACATCGTCTTTGGTTGACAAACGGGTGTGTGGCTGATGCAATGAGGTGAGCATCATTCACAAATGTTTGCTCAACAAAATGTATCACTTCGTATTTTCCCGTCTGAACGAATATGAAATTATTGGACTCTAGTAGCGGATAGCCGGAGACCGCAGGATACGGGGGCATCACTGTAACTGTTTATTGACCAAGAGGAACCAGTACGTAAACTCGTGCTCAAACAAGCGACGTTAGACACATGCCCAACTGGCAGCAAGAAATAACCTTCATGTTATTATTATTATTTTCGATTAGCCATATTGGTGTGATTCCCTAAACCCAAAAGTATTTAATTCTTACCTCATTCTTTTACATATTTCCAGGAGTTGGTGACACCTTCTGGTGATGAAGACAGGTCCGCCGATATGAGGCAGGTATGTACGTCGAGGATGTTGCCCAGTTCTGTCTTGTTGAAGAGATAGGGCCGAGTGTGACTGAAGTGTTTCTTGGATAACAGATCTGCCTTTGCCCTAGTACAGTGAAGTATGTCTAGGACTTAAATCCAAAGTATAACAAGTGTTTTTTCGTGGATGGAAATGTTTTCTTGCATGTGTGTGTACATGAGAGGCCAAGACAAAGGAATACGGGCGCAGTCAGGATGGAGCGGTGGGTTACACAGGGTATGTACTGGTGGTGTAAAGCACGATTGTAGACCACCGTGGAGGAAGCGTCGTGCTTTCTGTGGTACACGGCCACCGAATCTTCCACCGTCGCTAGATACACTCCTCGCCGCGCCACACCGACTCTACGAATGATCCAAGTTAGCGGGATTGCTTATTTCTAACGCGCGCGCGCGCACACACACACACACACACACACACGCACACTTTTCACGGGATGCACAGAGCCCACCCCCACACTCTCGTGATGCTTCATCATATCCAAAACAAACCGCTGTAGCACTCGATTTCACTGTTCCAAATATGACGCGTGAGAGTTCTTCGCTCTAGCTGTCATCCAGCGCTCAACTGGTGACGCTTGTCTGTTGATCAAGTAGAGTGGGTTGGGTTTAATGGGTGGTTTCAAGAGTCTGTTGAGTTAGTCCTCTTGTTCATGAGTCTAGAAAGATTATTTTGACAAATAAAAGAGGCCCATATGTACCTTTAAGTAGATACTTGTATATCATCTGCCTATAAACGTGTTATACAAATTGCAGTTAAACATATTATATGAGTTTGCCATGATTTTCTCGCGTTTGCAGATACATTTCATAGCCCATGTTAGAGAAGAAAATATGAAAAAGTGCTCACTTTGTAGACTTCCACTTGTTAACCCGTTGGTTGGGATGTCAGTGAGACAGCCTATCACTGTATCGAACTCGAACTCATCAAGGTGTAAAAGAATAACCTGGGATGCGAAAATTTCTAGTTTGCTGTTACTTATTCATTGGTGTCAAATGAAAGGGGCTTTTGTAAGCGTTTAGTACATTGATCCTCAAATGAGAGATCATGAAATATGAGTGAAATATGATTGCCAAAAGATAGGATGAGAAAAGATAACCTCGGTATTGGAAAATGCAAGTTAAGCCAGTTTCTACGGTTTATCATAGACAGTGCTAATGAGATGGTTGGTCATTTTAGGAGAGATTTTTAGGCAGAACAACAGATCAGAAACCATTGTTACTGTACCTTTCTAAACCATTGTTACTATACCTTTCTTAAGTTAATACTCCCCAGTTAGTTATGTGCTCCCCCTACCTTGAGGTTCCTCTGAACATTTCCTACCCTCTTGCAGACTGTCCTCAAACTATTGAACATTTTTGTTCATTAATGTTGAGAACAGAGATCAGCGCAATTCTCTGTTAGCAGACTCATCATCTTCAGAATAGCTGGTCTCTGTAGCTTTACATCAATATGTGGAACATGGATAATGGTCCGTTAGTCATGAGATTGACATCATTGTTTTGGCCAGGTTTGAGCTTTGTAATTAGAAGCAGTGACGGTAGCTCGTTGAGTTTCTCATGGAATATATTTTGTTAAGATTCCCATAACGAGACGCACAAGCTGTAGTTGGAGCAAGACCAGCTGTTTGCCTGTAATATTCTTGATCACTGACTTAGGTATATTTAGTGCAAGTGCAGTGTGTGTGCCATCATTATTTCACACCATTTCCTCTTCAGGACTCTTGAGACATGATCTTTCTTAACACCTTTGGGTTAGATTACATTTCCCCCTAAAAATGGAAGTTAAATCATTATTGTCAAGTAAAACATGTCTTGCACCACAGCACAATGGATAGATTTTTAATTTTCATCTCTGTTGTATCCATAGTACCTGGCATACCTCCATCAATGCACTTCCTAATCATTTCATATCATTTCTTAGGAATCATTTGGCATTTATATATGATGTATTTAAGAGAAACAAAACTTACTGACATATCTCTATCCTTTAATGTTTGGGGCACTCTCTCATATACTTCTATCTTTTTAAGTATTTTGCATTATGCAAGGTATTAATTCTCTCAACCTCTTAATTCTTTATATTTAAACATTGTCTTGAATACTTCACCTGTCTAGTTCTCCCAAAGTTTCCCTTCATTAGAATGCAACCTTCTTCAGCCTCTCCCCTTTTTCGTAGTGTCTTTTAATATATGGTTAAATTATGTTGCATTTTGTCATCACCAAATGCCATGCTCTCTGACTTATTCATGAACATAACTTTCACCTGCTAACGCTTTAAAATTCCTCTGAACTCTTTTATCAATGTTAACATTCTGTATAACATCCTTTTATCATTTTGTACATTCTTAAACTTTTCCAGTTGTGGGCTTTATAGCTTCTCTGATCACAATGATCGAGTTTTGGCATTCAGCTGTTTTCTCAGCAAGTACTGAATTCCACTTTACACTCAAGCACAAGTATTGCCTTTCCTTTCTCTTTGTCTCTCTTTGTATGTGCACTGGTGTATGTAATTACCTTTAAATTTCTATTTGTACAATATGGGGATAAAGTTCAGCACTCGTAGGACCCCACCTCTTGAACTTCCTTTACCTGGACATGATTTTACCATTGGGTAAGACTTTGTAGCGGATAGTGCTCACTGCAGGAAAATGGAGGGCTTAAGTGGAAGGAACAAGGAAAAGGGGAAACTGAGGAGGAGTTAGAAGGTTGGAGTTGTCACATATATTGCTGGTATCCTGTTCCTTTATAAGCTGTCAGTAGAAAAATAATTACAGAAATATAACCTACCTAGTAGCTCTCATTGCTCGTTTCATTTCAGTCTGATGGGTTAAATTAATCAGTTGTGTAAATTGACATTAAAGTTCAAGTCCTCTTATCCAAAAGCTATATCATTGCCTCTTAACAGGCCACATCACTCTTGCGGCTTTCTGCCAAATAATTCACATTATTTTAAGTCTTTCCTCTATGTAGGTCATTTTTATATGGTATTATCATACATCTTGTGCCATTAAATTTCTTGTAATTATACTGCTAAGCATAACTTAATGCGCAGTAGAAATAATAATTCTTCTAAATTTTTTTTTATCACAAACTCTGTCCTCAATTCCACAGAGTGGATTGTGTACATGCAGCTATGCAGCTACATAGATTATTCTTTTGTCAATTCTATCCCTCTATATGTCGAAACATTAGCCGTGGCCATTCCGTAGAGGTAGTAGGTTGGAACGTTGAGTAGACACATTAGGTTATATTAGATGTTGATAACATTAGATAGAAGCCTCTGAAAACACTTTGCTAGAGTTGCCTGTTAATGGCAAAGAACCGGTACTGGATTTCATCAGTAATGGGGACTCTTTTGCCTTGGCCATCCTCTTGTAGAACTTCCCAAAGGGAACAGGCATCAGAGATATAGATATTACTGTTACACATCCTTTTCAAAACCTTATGAGAATAATGCATGGTAAGAACCTTACATTAGAATGTTTTTGCTCACAACTATGTAGTGTTTTTCCCTGAAGGAACTGTATTCATTATCATTTTTCTTTTTTTAAAGTCCATCTCTGATGCTTGGTCCCTTCTTGAACTACTTCAAAGGGGTGACCATGGCAAAAAGAGTTGAAACAAGGCTAGAAATTATAAGAGGTGAAATATGACAGAATAAGGTTCCAGTTTGGAAAGATTGACAAAGAGGATATATGTGTCAGAGGTGGAGGGAACGAGGAGAAGTGGGAGATCAAATTGGAGGTGGAAGGATGGAGTGAAAAAGATTTTGAGAGATCGGGGCCTGAACATGCAGGAGGGTGAAAGGCATGCAAGGAATAGAGTGAATTGGAATGATGTGGTATACCAGGGTCGACGTGCTGTCAGTGGATTGAACCAGGGCATGTGAGTATTGGGGTAAACCATGGAAAGTTTTGTGAGGCCTGGTTGTAGAAAGGGAGCTGTGGTTTCGGTGAATTATACATGACAGCTAGATACTGAGTGTGAACGAATGTGGCTTATGTTGTCTTTTCCTAGCGCTACCTCGCAGGGGGAGTGGGGTGTCTTTTCATGTGTGGCAGGGTGGCGACAGGGATGAATAAAAGCAGCAAGTATGAATTATGTACATATGTATATGTCTGTGTATGTATACATATATGTATACGTTGAAATGTATAGGTATGTATATGTGCGTGTGTGGACGTGTATGTGGGTGGGTTGGGCCATTCTTTCGTCTGTTTCCTTGTGCTACCTTGCTAACGCGGGAGACAGCAACAAAGTATAATAATAATAATATTAATAATAATAATAATACTTCTCAAATTATACTTATTACAACAATTAAAATTCATTCTGTGGGATTTGAAAAAAAAAATACTTTCCAGAAAATTATACACACAAGATATGTGCTGTAAGTTTAAACATAGTACCAGGGATCCTTTTTTGTAGCCATCTAAACTATAGCATCTTAAGTGACTTGTGAGACAGCTCAACACAATTACTGTTAAATATTTTTTCAAAGTATACTACTTATCCAGAGCTACAATTCATGTGCTAACTGAGAAAGTTTGCCTACCCCTGCATTTCCAAATTCTGAGGTATGTATGAAAACTACAGAGGGGTTTTCTGCTTATTAGTATAAAGAAATACATTTTGGATTATAAGATGATTTCCATTTCTTTATTTATGCTTCATCAGGTAAAAAATTGTCATGTACCCAGTTTACATATCTGAAGATATCCAATAGGTAGATGACTGGAGCACTAGGTTGCTACAGCCCAGCTCGGACCCTGAAATAAGAGAAGACAAAGCTTACTGCTGATAGTCTTTTACAATTATTAATACTTGTAAATTATTATTGCTTACAGGACAAAGGCTGATGTAACATACTTGTATAATACAGTTCTTACTATCATCATTAGAATTGACAACTAAGGTAGGAATGTGTGATCTGCTAAGGCACACGACATTCGTTTACTCAGCCAAACTGAGCCTGAATATAAACACAACAAATACACCATATACTCTAGTACCCTAGGAATAAACATACAGAAAAAGAAAAACAAAATTCTCATGACTGAAACAAACTTTACTGTCAAGTAGTTGATAGTGTGTTAGAACCATGAAAGTTAAACTATTCAAAATTGTTGAAGTACTTGATCAGTGAATGCTGGATTTCCAACAAAGCCAAAGAATTTAACCTTTTAATACTTCAGGATTATGGAAACTTTGGTAATGATTTTTTTTTGTGTGTGTGTGTGCATGTGCTTGTGCCATAGTCACATAAATATGCATGATAATTAATTCCCTTAATCTTCTTCACTAGATCATTAAATTTGCCATCACCTAAAAACATACCCACCTCACTGTATCTTGCCTGTGCCTTTTTCTCCACGTTCATGGAAAGCATTTGTGTACGAAAACTGAGGGTCTTAGTTTTCTCAATGAGCTGCTGATATGGAGATACAGCTTGCGTTCCCATCACAACATGACCTTGCTGAGAATCTATCTTAGCATCCAATTTGGCCTGTCGTATAAGATTAACAATCCACCTCTCAGCATCTTTGGGTGTCATGTCCAGCTTCTCTGCCAGCATGCTGTGAAATAATGGAATGCATGTAAATACTGATTTCAAGGTTTAGTCACTAGTTTTCTCTCATTCAAAAAGGACATTTTCAGGAAGAAATCCTGTCATAACTAGGAACTTTTAACTTTTTACAATGGTAAATGAACAAATAGTTTGAAGAATTCAAACAGTCAAAGGCAGTGATCTTAATTCTGCTCCTCTTCTTTATCTACTTCCATCATATATATCAATTCCACGTTAAAAATGAGGGGAAGAGAACTGTATCTAACTTGATTAACGGATATGTACTTATCAATGATTATTCCTTTAGTCATTCACTCTCTACAGTCTGTCTTTAGCTGTAAAAGCCTCAATATTAATTCTGGCCTCAATTTAATGTTTACAGTGTCCCAACCTTTTTTAACTGATGGACAGAAGTACTAACCTACATTTAAGAAAAAGTAGATCTTACAAGCTAACAAACTAGCTGTAAAAAAAGTGAGCTAACAGCTAACATGATTTACGATACAGCACTAAGGTAATATATAAATGTCCCCATGGATGGGGATCAAGGGGGAAGGTTGGAGGTAAGGGTTTGGTGTAAGGCTAGTCACTCAAACCTACACAACTGAATATTCATCTCAGGAGCTTACTTAATACTGATGCACTGATGAATTCTGCAGAACAGTTCGAAGATCATAAGCCTAGCATTCTCAATGAAGTCACTTTGACATGCCACAAGGAAGAAATCATTTTGTAAGACAGCAGCACATTGCTGAAGCTTCTCTTGTGCTGCATCAAAGTCGAAGTCAACATAAAGATGTGCCAGGAATTCTGTGATAGGATCCTTGTATGTGTAGCTCTCTTGCTGAATTACTCTCACAAGGTCCTAAAGTTAAATAACTGTATCATACATGTAATCTTTAAAGGAGTGAAACAATTCATGAATTAAATTTTATATGATAAAAATGCAATTACACTATCAAAAATACAATGGTGCAGATTAGCAATTAGAAGAGTAACTTGATCAACAGGATAGAATTAAGAAAATAAAAATAAGCTAAGAGTTTATGATTAAGAGAGTCCAGTAGCAAAAAACTAACCTTCATTGCAGCCCTCCTACTATTCTTGTTAATGACAACTGCAGTAGCCAAATAGCGAAGGACATGAGGACACATAGTTTGTAAGGCGTTTAGGTATGGCTGTTGGTACAGGAACATCTCAATTATCAGCTCCCGTCCTAGAAATCAATGGAAAACAACAAAAATTTACAAATGCATTTTAGTATATTTTAAATTATTACCTCCCTCACCACCCCATCCATAAACATATACCCTTGCCACAGACCCACCTTTACATGGAACCATTCCCTTTCTATTTACTTGAACACTTCTTAATTTCTTGACAGAAATTCCTCACTAGTAGCCTCCCTCCTACACCACATATATAACTTTCACAAAGCATCTCTAAGAATGCAGTCATATGCTTCCAAATCCATAAAAGCCACTTACAAATTCTTTTGTTTTTCTGTTCATTTCTCACAAAGATTCTTCTAAGTAAACACCTGATTCACACAACTTTTACTTCAACTGGAGCCACATTTTTCCTCCCCAGTCTGATGTTCTGTGAATATCACTACCCCTTATAAAAGCCAGTCGACCATACTACTTACATAGTACATTCAACATACTTATACCTCTGTAATTTGAACATTCTCTTTTGTTCTTTCTGTTGTCTTTATGCTGTGGCACTAACCAGGCTTTCAACCAATGTTTAAGCAGGATAAACAGTCATGATGACATCACTTCAACCAATGTTTAAGCAGGATAAACAGTCATGATGACATCACACACCACTGCCTTTGACCCACCTTCGCCTTGAACCACTGACTCTCATATCCTACTTTCACATGTCTTACTCTCTTGACAGAAACTCCTGGATGCTTTTAGCTTTCCTCCAAAGCCACATTCAGAATTGAATACTGTATTTGTTTACATAAATCATTTATTTATTTCAAATCACATTTAGCTATATAGAAAAGGACTTCATATTGTAAACAGTAGTTGGTGGCTGTGCTGAAGGCTATGCGCACTTACATTGTAACTAAACATCTACAGTACAACTATTTTAGCCTAAAAACTGGCAAAGGCAATCTACTTAATTCCCTGTAACCATCCAAAATCTGATTTCTTTGATTTTGAAGATAAAATTTTTAAATTACCTTTAGGATGATTGAAAAAGACAAAGAGAGACCAGTGTATCAGCCAAGTACGTTGTTGAAGGGCCTGCAGTGGTGGTGATGTAAGATTGCTTTCAATGAATTCCTTAAGACGATTTAGGTCCTCCAGCGAATTTTCCCAGTGCTGGGTCAGAATCTCAGATGCTAGTTTTCCCCAAAGACCATTAAGAAAGTTCTAAAACAAAAATTTAAAGGTATAATGAATATTCAAATCAATTATCATACAATTCATCAACAAAAACTCTCGAGTATACATATGGGCCAATTCATCAGGTCACAAAGAACATTATTTATAACTATATAATATGCCATCTCCATATCAGGAAAATAACATTTAGGTGTACTATACATGATTAATCATATATTGTTTTGGTAACATGCTTCGTCTTATGTCAAAACAAACTATAAATTACAACTAAATTTAGTTCAGATCTGGTAAACAGCACTAGTTGTCATACCTTGTCATTGACAGGTACAAGTCCACGATGGAGATACAAGTAGTCTGCAGCTGCAGTATAGTTACCACATTCATATTGAAATTTTGCATATGAGTATAGGGTATCCAACATCTCTGGATGGAACTGTAAAATATATTTATTTATTTATTATACTTTGTCGCTGTCTCCCGCATTAGCGAGGTGGCGTAAGGAAACAGACGAAAGAATGGCCCAACCCACCCACATACACATGTATATACATACACGTCCACACACTCACATATACATACCTATACATCTCACTGTATACATATATACATACACACATAGACATATACATATATACTCATGTACATGATTCATACTGTCTGCCCTTATTCATTCCCGTCGCCATTCATGAAATAATATATTTCATTTCATGTGTGG
The DNA here is from genome assembly GCF_036320965.1 of Panulirus ornatus. Taxonomy (NCBI): domain Eukaryota; kingdom Metazoa; phylum Arthropoda; class Malacostraca; order Decapoda; family Palinuridae; genus Panulirus; species Panulirus ornatus. The sequence goes on along the minus strand of NC_092259.1, from coordinate 8,919,568 downwards.
CGGGATGGCGGCGGGAATGGATGAAGGTAACATGTATGAATATGTACATGTGTATATATGTATATGTCTGTATGTATATGTATGTATATGTTGAAATGTATAGGTATGTATATGTGCGTGTCTGGGCGTTATGTATATACACGTGTATGTGGGTGGGTTGAGCCATTCTTTCGTCTGTTTCCTTGCGCTACCTCACTATTGCGGAAGACACCATCAAAGTATAAAAAAAAAAAAATGATAATAAGCATGTATGTATGAAAGAAAAGAAAGAAATGTGCATCTGTGATTCAGTTACAAGACATTTATCAAATAAATTGTATCACTGTTGGATCACTATGATGAAATGCTCCACATAGTATCTAAAAGAAAAAAATATATATCCAGTTTACAAAGCATGTCGCTCTCTCAAATATGCAAATCCATTTGGGTGGCTAGTGGAGAATATCATATCTGCACAATCCTATCACTACACTTCTCCATACACTGCTAAATCTTATCTTTCTTAAGTGTAATACATAGTCAAGGATATTAATAAAATATGACATGGTTTTGGAATCATACAGCATTTCCTCAGAGTCAGCACTCATAAACAAAGGTACACCTGACAAAAGCAGCTTAAATTACTTATATCTTGACATATATAAATACTCAAGTGTATATCTTTATGTAGATGAAAATGACCTCAGTGTATTTTTTAAGTAATTCGAAGTCCTTTTAGAATATGATAAACTGCAAACCCTGTTATGGACTTTTTCCAGTGCTATATTAGAGGTTTGTTCTACTTACATCATGGTTTTCCATTAGATATTGCATAAGGGTGCGTTGATCACGAGAAGTCTGCATCTGCTTCTGTACATCACTATCACCGAAGATTTTGAAGATGGGATCAGTTTCCATCTAAAAAATTAAAATAATAATAATAATAACGATAATAAAATTCAATATGAAACCATGGAGATGTCTTACTTGATGTAAGCACTTAAACGAAAAATATTTTCCGTACATACAATCCTAAAAGTAAGTTGTTTTGTATTATCTAAACTCCCTCATTCAATGTGTTTCAACTTAAGAGTAAACCATGTTTTAGGCTTAGATGTTCACTGTTTCTTATATACGTAGAATTTATCTTACATGTAATGATAGTTAACTATTAAAACTATTAACTCAGCAGAGATAATGCATGTAAGGAAGCCTGTCAAGGACTTTTCTTTGAAAATAGCCCCTAAATTATGTTTTCAACTGCATGTGTAGGAAGCAATGTATTCAAAAACTAATAATAATGAAATATATTACTCTACAACCACTAAAAGTTTGAGACATTTTTCAGACATTTATACTAGAGATAAATACATTTTATAAAATGTTTTTTCTATCAATCATTACTCCGTTCCCAGTTCCCTGGGGTGGACCAAACATTCCCCAAAAATCACAAACACATCCTTAAGTGCATAGGGTTGATAAAGAAGTGTATTAACATTAATTCTTTTCTCCTATCCTATTCTTTTTCTTACAGATACTTTGCAAGATAAAAAGTTCTGGCATTATTAAGAGTAAGAGAGATGCAGCTTCAACGTTCTCTTTGCAACATTTATATTATCTCAACTTATCCTCTGCAACTTGGCCTTTTCAAAAGGTTAGTGTCACTCATAAACAGCAGTTTTGTAGTTGCCATGTTTAGCATTAGTTGCCACAACTGAAAATTGTAGAAGACAAAATCTAGATTATGTGGTTAAATTATTTCAATCGGTGACAGTTTTGAATTTATGAAATTTGCCATGCTTTCAAATTTTAGTTCTACTGCCATGAAAAATTAGAAATGAAAAAATATAAATGTACTTTTCATTAATTTCATAATATAAACACACTGAGACACTAGGGGAAACAGCATATCAGTGCTTGACATCCAAAGTAGCATTTCAGTCAAGGGTTTCTTCCATGCACTGATTCATTCCTTAAAACTGAAGGAAAAGATTCCTAAATATAGTCAGAGAGAGAGAGAGAGAGAGAGAGAGAGAGAGAGAGAGAGAGAGAGAGAGAGAGAGAGTAGAACATCCCTTGACTCAACACTATAGAAATCCTTACTGGAATAACATACATTACAATATTTAAAATCCAGTAAAATATTGGTGCCTTCAGAAACCAGAGGGAAGTGAATGAACATGCAGGACCAAAGAATCTTCAGTTTATTTGGGGGAAACATAAAGTACATCATGGAGAGACCTTTGTGTAGTTTCAAGAAAGACCTGAAAAAGTTCCTTACATCTATACAGAAGCATCAACACTCAGTAACTGGATGTTATAAAGTTCACACATAGTCAGACATGAAGAAATCTTTTGATACTGTTTTAAGCATTATACTTTAGTTTATGACAATTTAATTGAAGAAAGAGTCAACAACCATTATATTCTATGAATATTCTGAATATCATATGATGGTAGCATATGAATTTCAACTGATTGTCTTCAGTGGAGGCATTTTGTGCAGCTTGGATTGTAAAGCTGTGAGTACATGTCTTTCTTCAATGATGCACATTTCAATTAAGTTATGGATATGCACGATGGATGTTGTATGCACTTGATCAACCCTATAGAAATGGAGGTACAATGACCGACAACAGAATACACAAAACTTAGGTATTCTTGAATATCCTTCAATACAGAAGTCAGAATATCAGTCTTTTATTAGTTTTTTCAGATATACTTAATGAAAGGAATGAATGATATAGTTGAATCAGTTTTATCTTCATTGAGGATATACATTAATTTTCATCAAAACTGCACCATGCTGCTAAATCCCTGCATAACTACAATATAACCAAAGCTTACATCCTGTGACTGACATAATCCTACTATCAAGTATCACTTTTGGATCATATTCCCTTCTCCCAGCCGACAACCAGTAAAAATAAGACACCTGTGCAAGGCATGCCTCTTACTAACATACAGTGTAAGTTAGGTTTTTTAATTTTATTTTTGCTGTCATATATATAGAATTTATTAAAAAAGGGGGTGACTGTATTGTTGACTGGTTGGTAAGGTTATTTAATGTATGTATGACTCATGGTGAGGTGCCTGAGGATTAGCGGAATGCGTGCATAGTGCCATTGTACAAAGGCAATGGGGATAAGAGTGAGTGCTCAAATTACAGAGGTATAAGTTTGTTGAGTATTCCTGGTAAATTATATGGGAGGGTATTGATTGAGAGGGTGAAGGCATGTACAGAGCATCAGATTGGGGAAGAGCAGTGTGGTTTCAGAAGTGGTAGAGGATGTGTGGATCAGGTGTTTGCTTTGAAGAATGTATGTGAGAAATACTTAGAAAAGCAAATGGATTTGTATGTAGCATTTATGGATCTGGAGAAGGCATATGATAGAGTTGATAGAGATGCTCTGTGGAAGGTATTAAGAATATATGGTGTGGGAGGAAAGTTGTTAGAAGCAGTGAAAAGTTTTTATCGAGGATGTAAGGCATGTGTACGTGTAGGAAGAGAGGAAAGTGATTGGTTCTCAGTGAATGTAGGTTTGCGGCAGGGGTGTGTGATGTCTCCATGGTTGTTTAATTTGTTTATGGATGGGGTTGTTAGGGAGGTAAATGCAAGAGTTTTGGAAAGAGGGGCAAGTATGAAGTCTGTTGGGGATGAGAGAGCTTGGGAAGTGAGTCAGTTGTTGTTCACTGATGATACAGCACTGGTGGCTGATTCATGTGAGAAACTGCAGAAGCTGGTGACTGAGTTTGGAAAAGTGTGTGGAAGAAGAAAGTTAAGAGTAAATGTGAATAAGAGCAAGGTTATTAGGTACAGTAGGGTTGAGGGTCAAGTCAATTGGGAGGTGAGTTTGAATGGAGAAAAACTGGAGGAAGTGAAGTGTTTTAGATATCTGGGAGTGGATCTGGCAGCGGATGGAACCATGGAAGCGGAGGTGGATCATAGGATGGGGGAGGGGGCGAAAATCCTGGGGGCCTTGAAGAATGTGTGGAAGTCGAGAACATTATCTCGGAAAGCAAAAATGGGTATGTTTGAAGGAATAGTGGTTCCAACAATGTTGTATGGTTGCGAGGCGTGGGCTATGGATAGAGTTGTGCGCAGGAGGATGGATGTGCTGGAAATGAGATGTTTGAGGACAATGTGTGGTGTGAGGTGGTTTGATCGAGTGAGCAACGTAAGGGTAAGAGAGATGTGTGGAAATAAAAAGAGCGTGGTTGAGAGAGCAGAAGAGGGTGTTTTGAAGTGGTTTGGGCATATGGAGAGGATGAGTGAGGAAAGATTGACCAAGAGGATATATGTGTCGGAGGTGGAGGGAACAAGGAGAAGAGGGAGACCAAATTGGAGGTGGAAAGATGGAGTGAAAAAGATTTTGTGTGATCGGGGCCTGAACATGCAGGAGGGTGAAAGGAGGGCAAGGAATAGAGTGAATTGGAGCGATGTGGTATACCGGGGTTGACGTGCTGTCAGTGGATTAAATCAAGGCATGTGAAGCGTCTGGGGTAAACCATGGAAAGCTGTGTAGGTATGTATATTTGCGTGTGTGGGCGTATGTATATACATGTGTATGGGGGGGGTTGGGCCATTTCTTTCGTCTGTTTCCTTGCGCTACCTCGCAAACGCGGGAGACAGCGACAAAGTATAATAAATAATAATAATATATATAGAAACACTTCAACTGTACATTTATGATTATATTATGTAAACATTAGAAAAATTATTTAATCCACTGAATTAGCGATAGTGCTGCATGGCTATCTCACTCACAGCTGTAGAGTAAGCATGCTGTTAATCACTGCAATTATACAATGATGTTTTGTCCGATAGTCAGCTAAATGTAGCTTGAATTAAAGTATGACTGAGCAGTATAAATAGTGGAACCCATTGTTTAATTTTCTCAAATTTATGTCTTTTTAAAAATTTATTAGATGAGGAAAGTCAGAGTTCCAAATTGTAAGAAAATCTTATCATAACTCAATTGTATCAGCTTAATTTTTGTATTCAAATTCTGTTTTGTAAAAACCTTTATAGTTGATGCGACTTCAATAACTTAACAAAAAGTCCCATGGTTTTATCTGTGAATTATCTCACAGATCATACCTTTTCTGTCATTTGCTACAGTCACCTAAGTTCTCCAACACTGTATTTGGCTTCATTTAAACATAAAACCTCTGACTTGGAATTTCTCAATGAGTGAAAAATTTGGATATTACATCTTAATTATAAAGAAGCTGTGAAAACAATGTCTACATTTCTGTATGTGAAATACTGGATATATTTTTCCATCATACAGATTTGAGAACTTGGCAATTTCAGTAGAAAAGAAGTTGATATAAAAAATTCAAGTTTCCCCAGCCAGGACTCAGGCATTACTAATCCAATCATGTTCAGAACATATAATACTGATTCTTCAGGTTTCATAACCTTTTAATTGGCACTATCCAGGTTCTTGAGGAAACTAACATTTGGCATTACTGCAAGTTATATTTCAAAATACAGGTACTCAGTAATGTCATTTGTATTGAAAAGCATATTTAAGAAAAAAAGCTTTTAATGAATGTGAGTTGGGAAGATTTAATTAAGTATACATGCATAAACTAATTCTGTAAAAAATTTCTTTACCTGTAGGCGCTTCAGTTCAGACACAACGCGAGACCTACGTTTTGGCATCTCGTCTGGAACAGGTTGGTCAGGGTGGAGAGATGAATAGATGTCCGTGGCAAAATCTAACATGTTTGTGCTAGACAGCAGATCTAACTTTGCCCTTTCAAGATCTGTCACATCATATATCTGAAAAGTGTTACAGGGATCTTGATTCCTAGCTTTCATTACTGCATTAGTTGAATAACCAGCACATAACCAGTACTTTACATAATTGTTTAAATGAAACATACAGACCTTTGAATTTAGCTTTCCTGTTTCCATATCAGATGCCATACCCTATTACCTGATTTTGTTTCAGTGCATACTGCTACACCAAACCATTTCATTAGTAAACTATATAAAATACAGCACAACAAACACTAGTTTATGTAATTGTCATAATAATAAAATTTCTACCTGTAGTTTCATTATTTCAATTATTACTAAGTGGTTATGGTAGCAAGTAAGGGACCACATATGTTTGAGTGCATTGGAATGTATTCCGTGGGGAACTACTATTAATGAATGTCTACACTGACATTAATATATTTTGACAACTCTGAAGGAAAATACTGTGCAGTTCCACTGAAACATAAATGTCTCAAGGAGCAAATGAACAGAAATTTTTTTTTAATGTTTTGTGACATCTGAATTGTGACATGATTCTTCTGTTTTCTACTTGCTTTAAATACATGCATGGTATTTTCCTTGAGAAAATACTCTTAAAGATAGCAAGGTCTTGTAAAAGATGTTCTCCGAGTATTCCAGATTTTCTGTTTCTGAAGGAAAATGAAGATTTTCTCATTGGGTTTGTTGTATAAGGTTTGTTTGATTTGGTTAGTTGAGAGTGGGGTAAGGGTTTTGGAATTATATTTTTTCTTATGAGACTTTCCGTTACCATTAAATGACCAATTTTTCTTTTCCCTTCCCTCCATCAACAGTAAGTTCAAGAGTTAGTATTGTTAATATTACCTATCACCTGAATAGGCCCCAGCATCCTCATAAACCCTGTGAACATATGTTTGTTGAGTCAAATTCACATGCAAAAAGTCTATGCCCTTACAGTGTAATTTTACAATCATCTATTTATTTGCAGTGTCATTTAATGACTAATTACATTACCATACTGGTTGTTATCATTAGTGCCTGAATTTGCAGATTACCATAAAACTTCATTTAACGTAGTATGGCCTTGGAACCCATAGGCTTCAAATAATGAGAGTAAATGTTTTAGCATGTTATACTCAAAAGCTGATCATTCTGAAGGGTGCCTGATGCCAAGGAACCTGGAACAACTGTCAGTTAAAAAGTGGGGTAAAGGGTTAAAGTTATGAAATTATGGTGGTAAAAGACAAACTACATTACCTGCCTCTAACTGGGGTAATATGCAATGGGATAGTATATGTGATCAGAATAAATATGAATGTCTAAACTTTAATTTAATATATATTTTCACTGAACCAAATTTGATTTTAACTTGTATAGGTACCACAAAAATAACGTTCTGGCCGGTATCATAAATGTAAACATTGGGTTGCTCTCCAGCCTGACACTCTGTTCTCGGATATGGCGGATGTTAACCCCAGTTTCATTCTTTCGTTTAGCACATCTTGACTAATAGCAACTTACTTTTTTGACAGTTAAGAATTCCATGAGCGGGAAGACCAGATGCCGGTCCAAAAACGGCCCTAACTTTGAGGTTAGGTCGTACTCCGCCATGTTTGGTTAGTGTAGGAAACGTGAGTAAGACGCGAGGTTAAAGTTTATTTTCATTTTTCATATTGTATTACATTATTATTCATTATATATCTTTGAGATTACAATAAAAAATAGTGTAACGCATTCGTTATACAATAATCGCTAAGTAACGTATTGGAAGGCTTGGGATTTTTTTTATACCAGCACACAGTATGATACACTAGTAATGATTATTGTGAAATACAGCATAGGAGTATCCAGGAGACAATATGTCTGTAATTCGAGAATCTCTTTTGCTGGTAATGATTACAGTGTGAAATTAATAATATTTATTTTCTTTTCGTACATAAAATGCTTGCCGATTATTTACAAAAAAAAAAAAAAAAATGAACTGCATTCAGTTCCTTGATTATTGAATTTGTCTATTGGTTACACTGGACATATACATGACATGGCAGCCACAACGTAGGATAATAAGATTTAATACAGAACTCAGTTGAAGGCGTAATTATAACTTCAGTAATTTCCAGTCAGTAACTGTTTTAGAATGTATTAGAATATCAACAGGTTTCTCGTAAAAAAATGGTAGTGTCATTACAGGGGCAAAGCTATATATATATATTCTATGTCATAAACGAAGGAAGAGGATGCTGTATAGTGGTGATGATGTAGAAGTGTGTCGTCTAATCTGACACTTTCTCAAGGGCCTGTGACGTAGAACGAAAACATTTTCATCCAGTACTACTGGAAGTCATCTTGCCTCGCATCTGATGACTATCATTCTGTATATTTTTATCGTTTTGTGCTCTTTTTTTTCTTGAGATTGATTAAAAGAAAGATTCACATTTATTACTGATTTCTCAAAGAACGTCGCCTAAACGTAAATTGGTAGTGCATATGTTTTCACGTTGCAGTTAGTTTTTATAGCAGAATCTTATTTGTAATAGTTTATCTTTAAATTTTTTAATAATTATTTGTATTATTTTACTTGGATCCTTAATTTTTGACGAGGAATATTGCAACACGATCAGATACTACCTGTTATTTTCTTAAATGCTGAAATTCCCTACTGGAAAAATTGTATTCATCCAATTTATTTTGTTCAGCAAAAGAACTGCATTATCACCTAATGAATAAGCTTTCTGTCTAGAGCACACTGTGTCTTTCCCTTCAAAAATAGTTTCATGTAATTATGGTATTGCGAACTGGAGCAGATAACGTGACAAATTTCCAAAAACGTCGAGATACTAATGATTATAATCTCACACTTCGTGCAAGAGCCGTTGTTTGAAAAAAAAAAAAAAAGATATTTGCAGATGCCACATTCGGAAATAACCGAAGACTTTACACGCATAGTCTTCGATTTATAACTACAGACTCAAACATACAGCGTGCCTGCGATGGAAGCATGTCTAATAATGTATTTCAGATTAGTTATTTTGGAATTAAAAACGGCCACTGACAACCGAGCATTACTAGAATATACATTACGAATGATGTGGGAAGTTACAGATGTCATGGGAGATGCACGTAATCATAGCAGACCTTATTCCTTCCCCACTATACGTAACACAGGACACTCCTTGTCTCCAGTCCCATGTTGCTACGGGACGTAACCTTTCTGCTTGTCATGTCACACAAGGCCTTGCTCTTCTTTGAGGTTTTGTTACAGAGAGCTGTACCCTTCCCTCGTATCATGCAACAGAGGGCCTTGCCCTTCCTGCATGTCATTTTACTGCCCCTCCTTACACGATCCACCCGGCACGACCCACGCTGCACGACCCACTTTGTACGGCTCAGTTTTTGCCCAAATTGTTTTTCTTTTTCATGAGTGGCAAGCGTTGGCTGAACACATGTCACCATGGCTACACACACACACACACACACACACACACACACATGAGGTTTCCCTGATATATCATGCAGGCTTCTCATGAGGCTGCGGTGAGCGATGCCATGCACTACCAGACATAAGCCTTTTCCTACATCCTTCTTGGTGTCAGGAGATATATTATTGCGCCCTAGGGTTAGCGAACAGACCCGTCTACCATCTGACATTCTTAAAACACTAGATGATTTAGATCACGCTAACGAATTAATTTTGTTTTTCCTGGAAATACCTTGCAAGACAAGAAACTGCTTTAGCAAGGCTTCAGTCGTGGCCTCGGTAAAAATGCTGTTTCTTATGTGTCGTAGCGTTGCCAGGGGTGCGTTGCTCTAGGGTTTTTTTTTATGTGGCGGCGAGCAACCCCAGTGGTTGCTATGCCTTGGAATTATTTATATCCCGGTTCACCCGTGTGTACCTCATGGTGCATGATTGCTCGTGTGAGTGATGGTGTGTGGCTCCCACATAGTCGCACGCCCAACGCGCACACAAGATACCACACACACACACACACACACACACACACACACACACACACACACACACACACAAACTGGGCCCTGTGGTGTAATAGCGTTACTGACCTTGAGTCAGAGCGGGGCCCCATCAGCCGGCCCACACCCAACTCAGGCGTGGGTCCTCCCCTCGCGGCTGGTCGATGACTACCTGGCTTAGGCTGGTGTATGTTTGTTTATACATTCATAGGAGTGAAGGCATGGTACATAAGGGTAAAACTCTCCATCTTTAATGAAATGCATACCTTGTCACGGATGTTGGTATATCTGATTCTGGTATCCTTTAACATGAACTGATGGCATAGATAGATATCTTTAATTGTACCACGAGAGAGAGAGAGAGAGAGAGAGAGAGAGAGAGAGAGAGAGAGAGAGAGAGAGAGAGAGAGAGAGAGAGAGAGAGAGACGTTGCGTGCTTGGTGATCATGGCCTAGGTGGTTCAGCTTAGTGGTGTCGGACCCGCGGGAACCAAGGCATCAAGCACCACAGGTTCTCGCCCATTAAACCTCTCTCTCTCTCTCTCTCTCTCTCTCTCTCTCTCTCTCTCTCTCTCTCTCTCTCTCTCTCTCTCTCTCTCTCCTTTAACACGTTTAGGATTGGGAAGAGAAGTCAGATAAGAGACAAAGAGGAGAGAGGAAATGCATGATGTAGGTTCAACGAATGCTTGTGTCGCATTATGGTTAATCAAATGTCTCCCGTACACTAGCAAGCGCGTCTTGCAACAACGATTGACAAGGTGGACAGATCCGCTGTGGGATATACCAAGAGTCCATCCATCCTTCATACAGGAGTATATCCTCTCTGATTAACGCTGAGAATATGTCAGCTGGGGAACTGGTCTTAGAAAGTGGTACATCCTTGGCCTGCATAAGAGGTTTGGATGTAACGAACAGCGTGGGTGAAAAAGGCCTCGTTGTTGTACTGGCCAATGACCCGTTGGACGAGCTAATCTTTACAATAAAACACTGCCATGACTTTACTGCCGGTCTGGCTGATAGCGACTGTGTCTTTACTAACGGCTGACTGAAAACGGCTGAGGCTTTACTAACGGCTGACTGATAACGGGCGAAGCTTTACTGACGCGGTCCCTAGTTTAGCTAGCTCACTTTTAGGCCCTGTGACGTCACATGCACGCCAGCCTGCACTAGGGTATCTGCGGTGGTGCAGATAAACTGTTGCCAGTGGAACGCCTCTCCAGTTCCAAGTGTCGGTGATGACAAACACGATGGGAGAGCGTGCAACATTTTTGGTCGAGATTCTCAAACATTTGTCTATTATTATTATTATTATTATTATTATTATTATTATTATTATTATTATTGTTATTATTATTATTATTATTATTGTTGTTGTTTTGTTGTTATTTTATTATTCTAATATTATTAGTGTCGTTGTTATTGTTATGTTAACGGCTTCATAAGTTACAGCGTAGACACGTACGTACATGGTAGGGGTGAAGGATGTCTGTTTAATGACTCGGGGACGTGTAGGTGTGGAATCGGCGATATGTTGGTACCCAGTTCGTCTTGCGTCATGGTACATACATTCGCCTAACAGTACACACAGTGGTACGGTACTAGTTTATGGCACTTGACTCACGAGCAGTTAAATAAAGTAAATCTGAAGACCAGGTCAATAAATCTTACGATAAGTTCGTTTCATAATTAGTGCAGTAATGTTATGATGACATCTCTCAGGTTATATATATATATATATATATATATATATATATATATATATATATATATATATATATATATATATATATATTCCTATGAGTCCACGGGGAAAATGAAACACGAAAAGTTCCCAAGTGCACTTTCGTGTAATAATCACTTCATCAGGGGAGACACAAGAGAGAAATATAAGTCAGTTGATATACATCGAAGAGACGAAGCTAGGACGCCATTTGGTAAACATGTGATATATATATAAATATAAATATATATATATATATATATATATATATATATATATATATATATATATATATATATATATATGTATGTGTGTGTGTGTGTGTGTGTGTGTGTGTGCGTGTCATACGCAGTAGTGTAGTGTGACAGTCTGAGGCGCTGTTGGCAGTATGTAAAGTCCTTGAGTTTGGAGGTATGATCTTTAGGCATGATGGCGTACCCTGGTCAAAATGTCATGCCATTACAATGAAAAGGGTCCTGCCGTTGTGCTCAAGACAGGAATGTGTTATTCAAAGATGGAACCTAGCAAAGGATAGTACGATGCGCTGTATTTTAGGTTGCTTATAAATGCTGTACAAAAGAATGCAAGCCATTTGATCCTTTCGAGGCTGTGATGGTGGTATAAGAGATCACTAACGACGAACTGCGTCTCAAAAGAACAAAAAAGAACAAGGAAAGCAAACATGATTTGAGAAATGTCTGAAAACTATTACAACTCACGGAGACGCGTTTTTAAAAACTCAGTCGGATTGAAGCTAATATTTTTTTCCTCAGCACTTCTCTGATCTTGCATTCACTTACTTCCACTGATAATCATCTTTACATTTACAGTCCTTTTAGAAATGATTACGTTGACATGTACGAAGTATAAAAGAAAATGCATTTTATTGCCAGGAATGAAATCAGACTGATGTATCCTAAATCCGAGACCCTTTTCAACCTCTTGTTCTCTAAACTGAATAAATTAAGGCCGACTTTCTTAGAATATTCCTCAGACCGTGAATCATCGTGTTAGCTCGCTGTTGTAGTTTTGATTTTTTTTATTCCAGGTAGGGGCGACCACATACTCTTTTTTTTTTCTTTTTTTAAGTAGGGCAACCAAATGCTCCCTTGATGCCTTACATTTATTTTTCACATGCCTTTACTGCCTAAAAAGGCGCTACTTAAATGGCTGTCACTTAGTTTCCTGATTCGTTATATGGCTCGATTGTTTTTTCATAACAGCCGTATCATCATCGTTTTCCCTGCAGGTGTAAGATATTCATTATAGATATGAACATCGATGAACTTATTCGCAGCTGTTGCGATTTAGGTTTTGATGTAGCTGCTCTTTACTAGTGCAGCTGCTGCGTATCATATCAATAGTCACGAACATTACCCTCCTTTTAAAACCATCTTTTTTTTTTTTCTATTTTTCTTCCTTGATAATTAAGTTCAAGGAAAGAGTTGTCATAAACGGTTATAACGAATGCGTTAAATATAATGCGGTCATCAACTCAGTTATGAACATGTGAACGTTATGGTTCACATGGTTAACGAACTGGACAAGCTTGTGTTTCGAGTCGCATTCAAATTTCATTGCATCTTACAAGTCTAGAAGAATATATGTGTACATCTAAGTCCCAAGATATTATCTTATGAAACCTGTTAGGAAGATAAGATTATCCCAGCAAGTTCTATCGCACACATCTGGAAGTGAGTCACTGACACGTGGCATATAAAACATACCAGCCATAATGCCTTTTTGTAGATGAAGTTTCTTAACACCCCGCGTTTTTCTCATGAAATTTGGAAATATTTATCATACTAAATACCCATAAGCAACAGGGGGCAATATAATATTTTTCTTTTCTTTTAAGAACGTAAGACTAG
>NC_092259.1:8781278-8901278 GCF_036320965.1 Panulirus ornatus | reverse complement strand
GTGGTATAGTTGCCATAATTATTTCTCTTTTGAGCAGCTGTTTACTATCTTGACAGGGGTCTTATTTGCCCCAGTATGGATTACTGCTTGCACATGTAGGGTACCTCTTGCATCACTTCGTTATGACCCATAATGGAATCAAAAGGTTGTTAACATTAATATTCAAGGTTTCTCTTCTCATCCTCACCACCCTCTACACTGTAATGTTGCTGCCCTCTCCTTATTCTACAAGTGTTATGGGGAAAACAAGATATTTATATTGGTATATTTTGAGTAAAACATTACAAATTAAGATGACTCAGTTATGAAGGGAACTTGGGGTAGTTTTTCTTAGGTTTTTCATAATTTCTGAAGGTGTTTCATCTATTTTTACATTATCCCCATATGTATGATGATCTTCATAGAATATAATGTAATATGCTAGTCTTATTCTGTTTTCAATACTTCATCACCATTGCAGAATATTGCCAGATAGATTCCATTGCATATAGAGTAGTGAACCTAAACTGGTCTTTAAACCAAAAAAATTTGGTATAACAATGCTTTACCCACCACTGACCATATATTTTTCTTGAATATCATGGCAAAATAACACTACATAACCTCCAAGTTGTTGGTGAATATTTGTACTTTTGTTGTGCCCAGTTAAGATGATTATTTAGATTCCCTTTATTAGTATAATGTTTGATTTGTATATGTATATATGTATTTGTATATGTATGTATACATTAAAATGTATAGGTGTATATATATGTGCGTGTGTGGGCGTGTATGTATATACATGTGTATGTGGGTGGGTTAGGCCATTCTCTTGTCTGTTTCCTTGTGCTACCTTGCTAATGCAAGAGACATTGACAAAGTATGATAAAAAAAGATATTTAATTTATTGATTCACTCCTGGAGAAGAAAAGTATTACATTCTGATTGCCAGTATGTGGATTTATAAAGTTAACTAATAGAAGATGATGGCAACATAATTATATACCTTAGTTAGGTTATCTTCTTATTTGATTTAGAGATATGACTACTTAGGCCAGTTGGTTTGGTGCCAGAAATGAAAAAATCATGAAGGCAGAATGATAATTTTGTTTGATGAATGAGGTGCTATTATATTACCAGTGAACTTGCACACCAAAACTACCTTTAAATGTTAATTGATTTTGTTACGCAGCGGTAGTTTAGTGTGTAGGGAATAGAATAAGAAATTATGGGACCTTGGAGTTACCTTAAAGTAGTTTTTGGGACTTTTCTAACCCCACACCCCAGGCTGTCCAAGGCTAATGAGTTGGTTGACCAAGTTTGTGAAAGCCATGGACCATTGCCACATAGATAATACAGCCTGATTAGTCTTGTATAATTTTGTAAATACATGTTCAAAGTTTTCTAAAATATCTATGCTGTGTACCCCATAGTGTTTCTGATGGTTTCGAGTAATGTGTTGTAAATAGTTCTCGCATTTAAAGTTGTATTTTCTTTTTGTGTATAACGTCTTTTTTTTCTTTAGGTAGTATTTTACAGTACATGATCTATTCATAATATTTCATTCAGTACTGTTAGATAGGCCATTAGTGGAGAGGGATATCAATATCAGGGAAATGTTGTTAAGGTAAAAGTAGATGCAAAACTTGTAAAAAATCAACAGAACTTGTGAAAGCCTTTCCTTTGCAAAAAAAAATCGACAGTACCTGGGAATGCCTTTCCTAATGTATTTATGCAGCCGTTTATTACTTTATCTTTTATTATGAATAATAGGTTTAAGATTCATTTTTTATTATTATTATACTTGATCACTGCTTCCATTGTCTGCCAGGTAGCTCTAGGAAACCGACAAAGAAAGACCCATCCACTCATATACTCATGTATATACATATACGCACATGCATGTGCATATACATACACATATCAACATATACATATATATTTTTACACATACACAGACATATACATATATACACATGTACATATTTACATGTGATTGCCTTCATCCGTTCCCAGCGCCACCCCGCCACACAGGTAACAGCATCGCCACCCCTGGGTCAGCTAGGTAGCGCCAGTAAGACAAAAAAAAAAGGCCACATTCATTCACACTTAATAGCTAGCTGTCATGTGTAATGCACAAACCACAGCTCCTTATCCACATTCAGGCCCCACAGACCTTTCCATTGTTTACCCTAGACGTTTCACTTACCCTGGTTCAGTCTATTGTCAGCACATTGACCCCAATATACCACATTGCTCCAATTCATTCTAATTCTTGCCTACCTCTCACTCTCCTGCATGTTCAGGCCCAGTTGGTCAAAATGAATTTAGATTCATATAAACACAAATGGATTCCATCACATACTAGACCTAATGATATCACATGCCAATTGTTGGTATATTGTTACTATAATATTCAATTAAATGTCAGTTGGTGGAATCTGTGAGAACTATACTTGGCTGAGATTTACCATATATTTTGATATTATTCTTGAAATGCGTTACTGTCTGCTGTGGACCATCACATGGTAAATATACAGTGGAATCCAAACATGCTTACATAAACATAAACTGTGCAACAATACCTTGCAAGTAGTGATCATAACAGTGAAATCATTTTTCATGACGTGAAAAATAAACATTGGGGATGGGTTAGGTAAGTGAGGTGTTTATAGGTTGATTTTTTATGTTCCACTTACGCTTGCTTTTAATTGATTCCAAAATTTTCCTCAATATTCTCAATCCTTATTGCTGTTGTTTTCTTTGATGTAAGGTGAAATGTGATGTTCCAGTTCAAACTCTGCAAGTTGTATTCTAGTGTCTAAGCATAGCTACTACAATTGCGGAACAAAATCACACGGTAATCAAAGTTAGTGTCAGTGTGTAGTGCACAACAAAATCCCTCTTAAATCAAGTTAGTTTTCAGTGTAGTTTACTTGGTTTTTTGATGAAAATATGGCAATAATGAGGAAGGCTGTGAAGTGCAGGGAAAAATGTGAGCTTAATTATTGTAAATGTAGGTGAGATTTCTAAAAATTAACAGAACCTGTGAAAATCTCGTTTAAATTCCCTTAGAAGCCAAGATTTACTTTACTTTTCAAAGTTATCATTAACATGTGTGTTGTTGATAATGTCTCACTTGCTTGTTTCTGCCCTGTGGTAAGAGTATATCAAAATATGACCATAGCCATACTGGTAACATTTTTGCTCAGTATCGAAAATAAGGTAAATAAATGAAAGCTAGAGGATGTTAGGTAAGGTTTTCTTAGGTCCTATTGATATCTTGAAATGTTTCACCATATTGATGAAGTTGATCTATGGTAGACTGAATCAAGCTACCAGAAAGGAACTCGCATGCTGACCAAATCTTCCAGCATCTAAATAAGAATGAAGACACAGAGCTCACACATTTTTTAGATTACATCATAAATCAGGTAAATTTGCTATTAGGGGAAGTAGGTAAGGTTTTACATTGTTTCCTTGTTCATCAAATTTTCCCTGATAGATTCAAGTGATCTACCTGAAGGGGAGGAGTACATGTGTGTTTTTGAGAGAGAGTTTTATGCTCGACTAGCCCAGCCTTTAAATTATGTTGTACTGTTTTGTTTGTATACCTATACACACCCCTACCTAATCCAGGTACCCATTTATCATCCAGCCTTGAGGAGAGAATGAACAGCTGTATTGGCTTGGTGTAGCCCATACCATTGAAGAAAATGTACCTCAGACACCCTATGAAAACAAAGGTAGTGCCTCCTCAATCAGAAGACTGCAATGGTTTTGATAGTTTTGACCAGGAGATGAATGGGCGAAAAAGTTTTGAAGAAAGAGGCGTTTGGTCTGGATTTCTCCGCCTTCCATTTTACACTGTGTGTTTTAACCCCCTCTTAAACAAATGTTCTCTCAAATTCTTATAGGGCTCTGCTTATGGCGGAAAAACTACTTTCTTCCTTCAAAACTTACATTTTGTTCACTATATGGCAAAAGATGCATTAGTAAGAGATACCTGTATAAGATGATACAATTATTACATGTATGATTTAGTGATTTACCATAGAAATTTTTTTTAAAGTGGACTTTGCTTGCTTCTTATATTGTGAATCAGTCTACTGCAGAATTGAAGTAGGAATGTTACAAGAAAGATTTTGATTGAAAGATTTTGATTTTTAAGTACATAATTCACAGTTAACATTAAGGAAATAGAAATGGAGAACTTTTGTTATTTTAGATACTTCTTTGTTTGTTTATGTTAGATGCTGTACTTGACTAATGTTAGTTATTTTTCAGATGGTACTTCATGCCTGGCGAGGTTACAAGACATATGCATGGGGTAAGAATGAACTACGTCCAGTAAGCAAGCGAGGTCACACAGCAGGAATCTTTGGAAGACAGGACATGGGGGCTACAATTGTAGATGCGCTAGACACGCTCTACATTATGGGATGCATGGAAGAATTCAATGAAGGTCGTTCATGGATTCAGTACCATCTAGACTTTAATCAGTTGGTATGTTTTTTTATAAGTATTCAGTGTTAATTATTGTATTGTGATTAAAATCATGAACTTAGGGTTAATGAATGTGGGAGAGTATATTTTACTTTGAAATATTTTGTATTCAGGAAATATATTTTGGATGGAAAGGGTGGTAAGTTTATTATAGTAAGTTTTTACTTCAGTAATAATATACCTTGGAGGCACCATGTTTAGATAAGTACATTACATAACCAGTATATTACCATAACCTTTACTTGTAAGATGTGAATCAAGGAAGGATAGTATAGCATTATTTGTTACGCTGATTATACAGCTAGTAACTTGTTATGTAATGACCCTTTAATGAGCTCGCTCTTATTGGCAGGGGATGTTACTCACAGAAAGTGGGAAACAGCATCAGGAATGTCAGCTCTTTTATTAATATGCATCTGACATTAAAGGATGTGTTGTATATATAAATATATGTATTTTTTTAAAGTAGAAGTTGGATTTTAGAATTAAGAGAGTAATGGAGGATCCTTACAGTTTGGAGCTGTACTTTAAAAATTAAGTAGAAAGTATTCTTTACAGTCTGGATATCAGTGGACTTGTAGATAGCTATGTTTTGTGTTGGTAAAGTGTGTTCACTTGCATTATAGCCATACTTTGTCAACAGTATGATGTGAGGTTAGGAAATGTGGTGAAATAAGTACTTGCAACCATGGCTTGGATAAATATTTGAGGATGGTTTACGGCTAGGATGTTAAAAGCTTTTTCTTCAAAGAGACTTTAAGCACTTCAAATAAGTCCTTTGTGTGTATTTGATAGGAATATTCTAGTCTGCTTCTCTTAGTTTTTGAAGATTTTATAAAGAATATTCTATTTGGACATGTATATGTACAACCAGCAATAGAAACATACATGGGTATTACTATTCTGCACTACCTCCGGTAGTTCATAATTTTCTGGTATGAGTCTCAGCAAGTATAGAGCTATTGGACAAGATAAGTACTGTTTCTTAAGTTTGTAAGAACAGAGGAGTCAGTAGATCATTCATTTGGAGTTTTTGGTGATTCCATGGTAGAAAGATAAGTCATCAAGGAACTGTACCTTCATCTGTATTGTTTCTCATTGTCATAGAAAACATGATGCAAAAGCAAACTATTGTTATATATCATTATTTGCTTATGATACCAGAAATCACATTTTGTCATTAGCCACTGAAAATTCATACTTATTGATGCAGATTGATTTCAGTTATTCCGTTATAGGGAAGTGAAGAATAAGAATTGCCTTAGAAAAGGAGACAAACATTATCACCATCATATTTGAGGTGTAAAAGACTTTGGATTGATTATTTTATTCCCTCGCCAAACACAACAGAGGAACTATTGCCTACTCAGAATAAGATGATAGTTTGAATTATGTATTTTTGTTACCACTGGAATTTTGCCGTATGCTGACACTTGCCCTTTATAGTGGGTGAAATTACTGAGTTTGAAAATCATCAGAGATCTTTCACATTCTGTTCTGATTCTTAGTTGCCATTTACAATATGTAGAAAATGTGTTAGCAATGTTTTCATTCCCCCATCCCAGTAATTTGTATGTGTATGAACTGACATTTATCTTCCTCTTCAGTGTGACCAGTACATATATGGTTAAAACTCTTGAATTAGCTACCTCTACCTTGAGATGAAGTTGACAACCATTAATGTTTGTAGTGGCATCCAACACATTGTTATTAGATGCTACAGCTTAATATTTTTCCATACTGTGGTCAGTATGTGTAGAGATGTTAAGAAGGCCTTTTAGAATTTTGCCTAACATAGTGTAATAGATTTTGAAGCTGTAACACTACAAGATCATAGATATTTTTGATGTTATGCCTTAGTAAGCATGTGTGTTTGTGACAAAAACGCTACCCACGTCTCACTGCATATGTCTATGAGTATTCCTCGAGTACATAGCATTGAGGCAGTCAAAGTTGAATGGCATGTAACAGACATATGCGTTGCTTTATCCAATTGAGATGCAAATCATTTTATTTAAATAATTATGTTCAAGTTTATGGTAATAAACTTATTGAGATACTGTTTTTAGAATACCTGGAGATACTGTGCATACAGATTATGTTTTAGATATTAAGAATGCTGCAGCAGAAGGTTAAGTACTGTAATGGAAAAGACAATTAACTAATGAACAAAAAACACATGGCTTTATTGCTTGGAAAACCATTAGCTCCAGGAATTTCCCTTAAAAGCAGCGATTTCTGAATTTGATACATCTTGAATTTGTACCGCAACAATTTCTTTTAATTCTGTTAGAATGACCACATCATTGTTTGGTTTGAACATTGGTGAATTATTTACATACTGTATATATTAGTGTTGTGTTTTGAATTTCAGAGATCAGAAATGTCTGTATTTGAGACGAACATTCGATTTGTTGGAGGTCTTCTGTCAGTCTATTCCTTGACTGGTGATCCACTGTTCCGTGACCGTGCACTACATATAGCCCGAAAACTCCTGCCAGCCTTTGACACTCCTACTGGGATACCATATGCTTTGATTAATGTTGCCACTGGGGTAAGATAGTCTCAAAATTTCTCTTTAAGTCTTCCATGTACATATATACAACTGATGTTTTCATGAGTAGACACTGGGAGTTGTTTTAAACTATCAAACTTTCATTTACACCAGATATTACTAATTTGTCCATGTTTGATTTTTTATATGTACATTTGATGCTCTTTCCTAGCACTACCTTGCGCACGTGCGGGGTTGGGGGTGCTGTTTCATGAGTGGCAGGGTGGCGACAGAAATGGATGAAGGCCGCAAGTATGAATATGTACATGTGTATATAAGTATATGTCTGTGTATGTATATGTATGAATATGTTGAAATGTATAGGTATGTATATGTGCGGGTGTGGGCGTTTCTGTGTATGTGGGTGGGTTGGACCAATTCTTTCATTTGTTTCCTTGCACTACCTCGTTAATGCGGGAGACAGTGACTAAGTTTGATAAAAAGATAGAAAAAATTGACGCTCTTATTTCTTTGGCTTCCTAAGTAAATTATATGTGCTTTTGGATGCATCAAAGTGATGCCTGTAGGACCGCTGACCTGCTACAATAGTCAAATATAAATTTTGCATCCCTTACGTCTTTACTTAGATTTTTTGCTTCTCAGAACAGTGCATTTTGTATAGATAGTCCATCCAATCAAAGCCATGAAAAGAAGCACAACAATATTCTTGTTGCTCCAGTTTCCCAAGGAAAACTGAACTGATGGTACTGATTTGGGCAGCTATCAAAGATACTGTCCCCAGAAAGCAGTTGCAAGGCAGTAAGGCTTTTTGTTTCGGTGAATTATTATAAGTATTGTCTTATTGAATGTATTACAGTTGTTATAC
This sequence comes from Panulirus ornatus, assembly GCF_036320965.1. NCBI lineage: Eukaryota > Metazoa > Arthropoda > Malacostraca > Decapoda > Palinuridae > Panulirus > Panulirus ornatus. The sequence continues at coordinate 8,893,413 of NC_092259.1, read as the reverse complement.
ATATAACTCTTTCTGTGTTTGTTTTGGTGAAGCAGTATGTATATTTTTACTTCATACTTGCTCACCATTTCTTATGTTTGCAAGGTATTACCTGAAGACACACAAAATATGCTTAATTCGCTTGCCTCCATTCTTTAGCTGTCATGTATAATGTGCCAAAACCACAGCCCCCTATTCACAGTCAGGCCCCACAGACATTTCTCTGGTTTCTTCATATGCCCTGGTTCAGTCCATAGACATTACATTGCACCCTGAATACCATAGCTCTGGTTCACTCTATTCCTTGCACACTTTTCACCTTTCTGCATTTTCAGGTCTAGAGAACTCAGAATCTTATTCATTCCATTCTTCCATTTCCATTTCAGTCAACCTCTTCTTGTTCCCTCCACTTCTAACTCATATAATGTTTGTTAACCTTTCCTCTCTCATTCTCTTCCTATGTCCAAACCATTTCAGCGCACCCTCCTCGGCACTCTCAATCATGCTCTTCTCATTTCCATGTTTCTCTCGGGTTATCACCTGAAACACAATCAACCCTCTTCATGCCACATGATGTCCTCAAACATTTAACCTACAACATATTCACTCTCTTCTGTACATTCTCTTCTGTAACTCATGCCTAGCATCCATACATCAATGGGACCACAGTACCATCAAACATACCCATCTTTGCCCTCCCAAACAGTGACTTATCTTTCCACACACTCTTCATTGCTTCCACGGCCTATTCGCCCACACCTATCCTTTGACTCAACTGAGCTTTCATTATTTGAAAAGTAGTCGAGATTTTGAATGTGTTGAATAGTTTACACTTTGTATTCAAATAATTTTGTTCAAGTAATTCATAGCAGCCTTGAGAAATATGATTTCTTGTTTCATGGCATGATAATATGTAAACAGAATTCTGTAAGGAATCTAATTGGAACTGGACCAGGATTATGGCTTTATCAAAACCTTTTGGGCAATCTTAATCCTTGCATGTACATGGTGTACGTGGAAGATGTGGACATTCAGAGTATATTGTTGTGGAGAGTTTTGTAGGGATGAGTTATGATAGCATAGACAGAGATGAGAAGAGGAGAAAGTAGACCATGTAGGGCATGAGCAAGTAAAGCAAATGAATTCCTAAGGAATGGTTATTTGTTTGGAGGAATGCTGTTATCACTCTAGGCAACCTAGCATGGCCCTTGGGACCCACATCATAGGTGAACTGGGTGGTTATGAGTGTTAGTCTTTTCTGATGTAATGTTTACAAACTTTCCTGATTTGTGACATTTTCAGCCCAAAGTCATAAGATTTAACAGATAGTAGTCCACAGATTTGTTTACTAAATACCAAATGCTAAGAGATACAGGAAGGAGAGAGCACACTAAGATCACCATTTTTATGAAATATTAGACATTGATGATAACTTTGTATAACACTTTTATGATGAATGTGTTATTTCAAATCTTATTTTTAATGGTGTAAGGTTGACTTTTTTCTCCCTCTCTATGGCTCAATCATCTGTTCCAGATGCTGCCATGCTTATGCAAGAAATAGAGCAAGTATGAAAGAAAGAAAGAAGTTTGAATCTGGAATGACAGCATTTTATACATTCCAGATGCTGACAAGCTGAAGTTTCTTTCACCATTTTCCATTTTCTGTATTGTTTTGCCTTTCTCCCCCTTTTCCAACCTAAGGGTATTGAGAATGATAACTTGCAGAAAGACCTAGCCTTAAGGTAAAGTTCCGACTAGGCTGCTTTTCCTTTTTTTTTTTCTTTTGGAAAATGGTGAGAATGGAGGGGTGCATTTCCTGCTTTTTCTGTTTTTCTTTTGGAAAGTGATGATAAAGAATGGGAGTATTTCCAGCCTGGAATTTGTTCCCAACCCTCTTCGGTGCCTTTTATGACTCTTAGGAGATATTTGAATCATATTTTGTCTCCTCGTATCCACATCATTGAAAACATTTATATATGTACATGTTCTTTACTGCACCATTTATCAACTTATTTTGTCTTTTATTACAGAAGTTATTCTGTGTAAGGTAGCAAAGAATAAAACTAGTCTTTAGATGTAAGTTCCTATGGGAAAAAAAAGGATTCTCTTGATCATATTGCTTATAGTGGGGCCAGCTTGTGCATGCCATCAACTGATGTCATTATTCTTATTCTTTCATCTGTCTTTATTGATATACTCACTGTTAATGACAGGATTTTTTTATTTGCTTCGTTATGACACTTGTACTGAGTGGTGTTTTCATTTCAGGTTGCAAAGAACTATGCTTGGGCAAGTGGTGGTTCAAGTATTCTATCAGAATTTGGAACCTTACATCTTGAGTTTGTTTACTTATCTGATATTTCTGGTGATCCAGTATTTACTGAAAAGGTTATGAGGATTCGTGATGTCATAAGAAAGACAGATCGTCCAGATGGTCTTTATCCAAACTACATGAATCCTAAGACTGGGAAATGGGGCCAACGTATGTATTAGATTTTATCTTGCCTATGTAGATGCTGTATTTACATTAACTGATCATAGTAATTTTCCAGGCCTGAAACCAGTTTTCTTCATAAATAAGTTGTAACATGAAGAGTTTGTGGTGACTATATTTGTTATTTTGACTAAAATAAATGAAGTTTTAGGTGTTAAGAAAATGACAGTCGCATAGTAAAAGTCTAGTTGATGAATTTATTAAGAGCAAAAAGTCATGCAGATAATGTAAGCCAATGCTATTGTTAGTTTTGTATATATGTATTACATATTGCTTGTGCAGATGACCTTGCAGTCACATAATAGCGCCATGACACTTTGTAAGCATCAGCAAATGTACATCATTACATCACACAATTGGAACAGTGGCCCACTCAAAACAGAATGTCTGCATCTCCAGAGATGTCTTCCATCACCCTATTAAAGCCAGACAGATATAAATCCAACCTGCACCCTCCCATTTCACAGAGAATTAACAGTTGCTCATGTTTAATAAAACTCCAATTTTTTTTTGGCATTACTTATGACACAACCATGGTATCCACTCTCCACACCAAAGCAATGAACAAACTATATGCTCTCAACACTAACTGTTACCACATTTAGACAAGAAAAGGAATCCTCAAGTATCCTCAGTAAACAATTCATTTGCTCATCTTGAAACCACACCTCATATACCAGTTTATCCACCCTATCAAAAGCAAATGTAACATTCTAGGAACCACACAGAACAGGTCACTACATTAAAGGGATTTTCTTTTGATTTCCATCTTTATGTGGGTATCCTCTCAGATGCTTATATGGCTCACTTCTTGGATGAAAGCTAAAGGTTTTAAAGGATGAAGAACCATTTTTATGTAGTTAGAGCCATATACTTGTCCATTTATTCTTACTTCTTGGCTTCCTCTTCTTTCTCCATTAATGAACCATATTTTGATTCTTGGAAAAAAAAAGCTAAGGCACATTTCATTTAATTTTTACAAAGTGACATTTTAGGTCTGGGCAGGTTACAATATGATCATCATGTTGCTGTGGATGAGCATCTGGTGGCCTTGCATGTTTTATGGTGGGTGAAGACGTGAATCCTTATGGATGTACATAATTTTTCTGTTTGTTTTATCCCTCTGCTGAGCAAATGCTTTCTCAGATGTTCACATGACTTTTCTGTGGCAATGTTTTTGATGTGTGTCATATATTTTTTTTTTCTGTGCTGTATTTCAGGTCATACATCCATCGGAGCACTTGGTGACAGCTTCTATGAATACCTAATAAAGGCTTACATACAGTCTGGCGGAAAAGATGAAGTGGCTCGAGAGATGTACGAGGAAGCTATTGGAGTTATTACCAACCGTTTGGTTTTGAAGTCTAACTCCGGGCTTACCTATATAGCTGAAAGCAAGTTTAATCGTTTAGAGCACAAAATGGATCATTTGGCTTGCTTCTCTGGTAAGAATTACATCAAGTATGATAAAACTGGGGATAGGGGATTAAGAATACTTCCCACGTATTCCCTGCGTGTCGTAGAAGGCGACTAAAAGGGGAGGGAGCAGGGGGCTGAAAATCCTCCCCTCTCGTTTTTTTTTTAATTTTCCAAAAGAAGGAACAGAGGGGGGCCAGGTGAGGATATTCCCTCAGAGGACCAGTCCTCTGTTCTTAACGCTAACTTGCTAACGCGGGAAATGGCGAATAGTTTAAAAAAAAGAAAGATGATAAAACTTAATCTTATTTGTTAAACATGGGAATCCAGAGAAGAATCGGACAAGACTGAGTATAGTGAATGATTACCTTTAGATCTAGGGGCAGCTAAACCTCAAGAAAGATATGAAGTTTGAGTGTATAAATCATTGCCTTAAGCATCCTTTGGCTTAAGGTAGATGTAGAAAATTTGAAATGAACATAATGTATAGTTTCCTCTCTCTAACCTGTTTGCTGTTACTCTATGTAGAGTTTGGTAGCATGTATAGTTTCTTATATACCTTTTCACTGAGTAGTTGTAATATTAGCAGGAATTAAAAAAAAATTTTGGGAGATATCAAGAAAGATTCCTTTAAAGGTTTTCATGGGAGCTATTTTTCTGGTGAAAAAAGCTGTTTTTTTGACAAAAATTGAGTCTCCTTCATTCATGTATGTCCAAAAGTGTTTTTTCAGTTGACCAGTTGCCTCAAACTTATTACTACATGCACCACTAATGATGGAACTTGCAAATTTATGATAAAGTCAAAAAATACTGACACAATTTAACACAGCACTATTTATGGCTGTGAGCTCTGAGTTGAGGTGAACATGCACACTGCTTCTTGTCTCTCTCTGGGTAATATAACAAAAATTCTTACAGGGAAGCTGTAGAATTCTTGTCTGTTATTTTGCTTTCCCTCATCCTGTAACCTCTCTAGTTTTAAGAAGCTGATTAACAATTACTTGAGTAACACCGGTTATCCCCTCCTTTTTTTTTCTTCTCATGCCTGTTATTTTACTTTTCCTCCTAGATGGCTAGCTTGTGCCACCTCACTAACTCATGATTGCCATCAAGAATGAAAAAAAGTTATAATTGTTATATGTTGTCAAGATGTGTAGATGTTTGTGTGATCAAATCCATAATCCAATTCACGACTCATTTTCAGGTGGTATGTATGCCTTGGGTGCTAAGAAAATTGAAAGTCAAGTATCCTCAACTCATATGGACATTGCTGAGGGTTTAGCAAACACATGCCATGAGTCATATGCTCGTACTCCTACTGGTCTTGGTCCGGAAAGTTTCCGGTTTTCAGAAGGAATTGAAGCACGAGCACTAAAATCATCAGAGAAGTACTACATCCTAAGACCAGAGGTCATAGAGACTTGGTTCTATATGTGGAGGTTCACTAAGGATCCAAAATACCGAGAATGGGCATGGAATGCTGTTTTGGTATGTTTCATCTTGCTTTTGTGTCCTGGATAACCATTGTCTTGATTGTCCAGAACCTAGGTGTGGATGGTATTATTTATTAAGGACATAAGATTTTTGTTTATGTAGAAATATTTTTTTATTGTTACATGGGTTTATGGAGTTGAATCTGAAATAGACTAAAATTCAGCTTGCCTGTACCAGCTGAGATTGTCACACAAATAAGTGTATAATTACATATTGCTGATTCTGAAGAACTCTACATCCCACTTGAATGTGATCCTCATTCTGCACTTACCTGAGAGAAAATGCAAACCAAATACAAGATATTGGTTTTTTTCTTTCAGGCAAGGTATGTGTTCTGCACATACTCTTGCCAAGGAGGATATTCCCTATAAGGCTCAGTCCTCTGTCCTTAGTGCTACCTCGCTAATGCGGGAAATGGTGAATATGTAGGAGAGAGAGATACAGTTTGTATAGCTCAGTTTATAATCGTCATTGATCATACCTATTTCCATCCCTAAGATTAGAAAACAAAACACGATTTTTAGTAGTAGCTGTTTATAAGAATTTATCAGACAGGTAGAGGAATTCCATTGAACCATGACTGATGCCTAGGGTTGTGATGGAGATATATCATGAATATTAGAGTTGTGTATGAAAAAGACTGGGGAGCCGTACTTAATGGATCCTCTTAACTTTTTGACAAGATTGAAACTTTTTTGATAAGGTTGTTGAAAGATTTGGATATTTTTTTATGGGATGGATACCATAGTCTAAGTGTGAAAATGTATTAGGTTTGATTCCATGAATTATAATAATTTTTAAAAGCAAATTCAACATATTTCCTTTTTCAGGCTCTTGAGAAACACTGTCGATCTGAGGCTGGATACAGTGGTATCCAAAATGTGTATATGGAAAACCCACAGAAGGATGATGTTCAACAAAGCTTCATATTTGCAGAAACTTTCAAGGTATAAACATTTGTAGCCTCTTGCTGTGTTGTCTCATTATTATGTACTTCAACAGCTTCTTACCTGGTCGTATCATTATTACGTATTTCCTTAGCTTCTTGCTGTGTCACGTCATTATTATATACTTCAGTAGCTTTCTGCTGTATCATGTCTTTACTATTATTTATAAATATTTATCCTTTTGACTGAGAGACTGAATGAAGTATAGTTATCATCTTGTTTGCACATTTTTTTTTGTCTGTCTAGATACTTTTTTTTTAGTACTGATTAAACTTTCCTGGCATTATTTGCCGTAAAAGTCAGAATATAACATACGAATTTTCTGTTGATGCTGTTAGGTTCAGTTACTTGAAAATATAATGAAATGTAAAAATTGGATGATTACAAAAGGAAGTTTTATACATAATGGATCACAGCTGCTTGCCCTGTTTCTATGTTACCTGATCACTGAGTAGTTAGGTTTTTCTTGTTATGTATCACCTGATTAGCTCAGAATTTATGTTAGTGAAATGCAGAGGCATGAAATATAACAACTTAAACTCTACCAAAGAAATGCTAGCATTTGGGCAAGACCAAACTTAGAGGAGTTAGTGAAGCAGGGACCAGAAAAGCTTAAATTGTCGATGGGTTTTGGACTGGAAGATGATTGTATCCGGTAACCAGAAGAGAAGGATATAAAAGAAAATATTAAGTTATGAGAAATACTGTTGGCAGTAAACATGGCAAATGCAGTTAATGAGATTAAACAAAACTGAAAATATAGACAAAATAAGAGGGGAAGACTGGTAAAGATTACATTAGAAATAGAGTGTAGTATCCAGGTGGTGCTAAATCAGGCTAGGAAGCTTTTCCACACTTAAGAAGTCAGTTGAGGTTTTATGAGGAACTGATCACAGAAAGATTAAGAAAAAAATAAGGAGAACTTCTAAGTGGTAAAAAATGGGGGACATCAGTCGTCAGTACCACCACAAGTACAATGTGAATGCTCTTGGATTAGTGGTAAATAAAAAAGACCTGCAGGTTGAAGAACATGGAAGGCAAATCCAGATTATTGAGGTCCAAGAGATGAAATATAACCAAATATTTTGTAAGAGTTGCATGATAGTGTGGATATAAAGAGAAAACAGGAGGAAGGAGATATTTCCTCTTGATGAGGGACCTCAAGTTTCAGGAAATACCAGTAGATACAGTCTTTTTAAGCTATGTACTATTGACAATTTAGAATCCTCAGAGTGTTAATGACCCATAGCATTTATTTAAGTGAAAATAAAGAAGGCAAAGTCGTTATGGTGTAGGAGGCAGAGAAATATATGCTTTTCAGGGATGATACAGCTCTAACAGTGGATGATTTCTGATAGAAAGAAATTTGGTTGGGAATACAGTGATTCACTTATAAACAGTCATTGAGGTACAGGTTCTTAGAATGTTTATAGGAAAATTTCCTGAACCAAAATGCCCCAGTGAATACTAGACTCAGAGGGGCTCATACACCATTAGTACTGGAATTCTAGAATAACATGTTTATGTTATGAAGTGCCTATGTAAACATGGAAGTCCAAGCTTCCTCTTAGCACACTGGACATGATTTAATGGCATGTATAAATAATTTCAGAAACTGTACTTACCTGACCCATGCCATGAAAAATGGCAATCATGATAGTGATGATGATCACTATTATCATTGCCTTTTTTCATGGCATGGGTCAAGTAAGTACATACAGTTTCTGAAATTATTTATACATGCCATTAAATCATGTCCAGTCATGATGATCACTATTATCATTGCCATTTTTCATGGCATGGGTCAGGTAAGTACAGTTTCTGAAATTATTCATACATGGCATTAAATCATGGCCAGTGTGTTAAGAGGAAACTTGGACTTCCATGTTTACATAAGCACTTCATACTTCTCTTTGCTCCTGTATTCATCATGTAAGACCTACACCTCCACTTGCATCACATCCACACACAATGTGCTTCCATTGCATTGGAACCAGAATCATTCCTCTAACTCTTTACTTAGAATATCCCTCTCTTTAATTAGTTCTATCTTCGTCTAGTTATTTCATATACAGTCTACTACTTCTCTCAGTACTTTCCTCTAAATTACTTTGTATATTCCACACCAACCCATCCTATGCCATACGTTCCACATGTCCATGCCGTCCTTAAAGACTTGTCACTGTGCCTTTCTAATGATTTTGCACACCAGATAAGAATCTCACTTCTTGATTCTTTATTCTAGCCATCCTCATAATTATGATTGTATTACACAGAATATTCATCTGTTTTTCTTGTTTTTCATGTCTTGCCCTATATAAGCTTGGGTTGCACATACATGCTTTAGGGAAGGAACAATTGCTCCATCATGCAATCTTCTTGCACACGTAGTCTTAAAAATTTTCTGTTAGAACTTTACTGCTCTTATACTTTGTAATGTCTTCTCTCATATATATATTCCTCTCTCTCTCTCTCTCTCTCTCTCTCTCTCTCTCTCTCTCTCTCTCTCTCTCTCTCTCTCTCCTCTCTCTCTCTCTCTCTCTCTCTCTCTCTCTCTCTCTCTCTCTCTGGTCAGTTCTTTTTAACTTATTTTTCTTCCTCAAGCATCTGCCAGCTTATATGTCATGAAGCAGCTTCCATTTATAGTATTGTTTAGTAAGTGCTTTATTGTAAATGAAACATGTTAAGTAGGTCCAGTCATTTTCCTTTTTGATATTTTTTAAGGATTCTGGTTTCACACATCTGTCTTTCCATAATTCAGAAATATTGACTTCTTTGTCTGAAAATTTAACATTTTTCAACCACTTGGAAAAGCTTTAGAACAAAATAATGCTTTGCAATTATTGTCAGATAAATGGTATTTTGAAATTTACAGTATAAGTGAATTTTGTTACTTAATTTTATTATTCTTGCTTCCACAGTATCTGTATTTGATTTTCTCTGACGATTCGCTCCTGAGTCTTGATGAGTGGGTGTTCAATACAGAAGCACATCCACTCCCTATAGATGGTAAAAATCAATTCTATCGCAAAGCCCATGGTACGTTTATAGGCACAGTGTTGAGATAAAATGAAACCCAGTGAATGCTCTTGTTGTAGATATGATTTACTGAATTTGTTTTGTAGATTATTTGCTTGTTGAGTTCAGATGTGATTATTAGATTAAGATTATGAATAAATTATTTGTGATATGGAATGTATTATTTATATGTACACTTAAACCTCAGATTCATGGGATTGAACAGACACTTTGTTGAGTGGTTCTTATGCAAATTATCCAAAATTTTTATATAATTGCTTTAAAATAGTAAAAATGCATAGAATATTATTAAAAAGAAGACTAATTCTTGTTACTGAGAGTGGTTAGTGGATACTTTACAGAGTTTCGGTAGTGGAGGTAGACAAGATAATCCCATTTTTACTGCATGTGAAGCAAAGTGACATAGCAGAATGTTCAAATGGAATAGAGTGAGGAGTGCTATATAAGGCTTACAGAATGTTATAGATGGCTGTGTGAAAGAAAGAATTGTAAATGGGATGAGAGATATAGGATTAGTGTTTCTGGTCTCTGCTTGCAAGAGGTTACCTTGTGAATCAAAAGTCACCTTGGGCAAGGCTTTATCAGTGGGAGTACAGTCTCACCAAAGAACATCTTTCCAAACAAGTGTGATGTACCTGCTTTTGGAGGTAGAGCAGTTTTTTGTTACTGATGCCTTTAGAAATATCCTGGGTAACATCAGGACTCTTGCTTAGAAATTATTGCAAAAGTAATTTAGATAAACAAGAAAATGGTGTATGAAAAGAAGTTTGATGCCCATATGTAGCATTAGGTTACTGATTATGAGAGTTAATTGTGACTGGTTTAACAGTATTTTAATGCTGCATAAATGCTTTGTAATGGTAGGTAAGTGGGTTAGGAAAACACATGTTAGTTTTTACGGATCATAATCGTATAGTGCTTTTGTACAAAATGAAGAATGCTAATCAGTGGTTAATCTATTAGAGACATGTTACAATAATACATCCAGCATGTAAGAGAGTAAGGTGATATTGTATCAGATGTGCTGAGCCTCTGCAAACTGTGCTAGACTTGCCCTCTGCCAGTGGCTCTGTTAAGGGTGAGGCACTAAACGTTAAGAAGCGGCACTAGAGTTCATTAATTATGGAAACAGTATCACCATAGCCACCTCTTGAGGGAGTTCCAGAATGGAACAGGCATCAGAAGTATAGATAGATAGGTGGGATATTAAGGTTACTTTCTGGAGAGAACAAGAAAAAACATTTGAGAGAGTGGATCTTGGGAGAGAGTGCTTGTTAAGGGTGACATGAATACAGGGGGAGGTGATAAAATATGTGGGGTGAAGGGTTGTATGGATACCTAAGTGAAAACAAGGGTAGTTAGAGGATTCTGTTTGAGGAATATGTCCTGCAGTGGGTATGACGTGTTTCAAGTAGTCAATATTTTCGTAAAAAATGCTGTTAAATAAACAGATTATTATATAGGTACAAAGAAGACAGGGCAGACAGATATGAATGTTATATCCATAGTAAGGAAATGATAGGTATGGTGTATGATGCGAGGGCTATGAGTTGGTTAGGCCAGGCTAGTTAGATTATCAGATATTGATAGGTAAGTTAGCCATCAGTTTTATGTTTTAGGATTAGAAATGAGTATGAAGGATTGAAGAACATTAGTAACGTTAAGTTAAAATTTGAAGTTTTACTTCTAAGAAAACTTAAATGTGACATTTACAGATGTGATGAAATTGTAGAAAAGGAAAGTGTAGGTGGTTTGTTTGCTTATAAAGCATACATTCATCGAGGCTATCCCAAATACGTGGTCTTTGGATAGATTTGGTTATAAACTGGCAGCTTTGTCAAGAACTAGAATCACATTAACTGAGCTACTATATACAGGCTTGTGTGTCTTACTGTTTGTAGGTATATGTCTCTGCTGATTATTTCCATTTTTTTATTGTACATAATTGCTGTTTCCTGCATTAGTGAGGTAATGTTAAGAACAGAGTATTGAGCTTTGTAGGGAGTATCCTCACTTGGTCCCCTTTTCTGTTCCCTTTTTTGGAAAACTAAAAATGGGAGGGAGGATGTCTACCTCCCCCCTCTCTCCCCATTTAGTTGCCTTCTATGTCATGCAGGGAATACATGGGAAGTATTCTTTCTTCCCAATCCCCAGGGATGCTGATGTTAATACTTATTTACATGAGACCACATAATATTTGATTGATATGTACGTTCAAACACACATACATGATGTGTGAGTTGTAGGATTTTTTTTCTCACATTGTCCCCATGATTGGGACCTGATATTTATTTGCAATTTTTGTTGACAGAAGAGGTCGATATAGTTGTATAGTTTAACATGTTTAGGAGCTTTGTTGATTGTGAATTTAATCCTTATTGAATGTTGGTGAGTACAGCAACTTAATTTTCTTTTTTAGAACCTGAGAACCAGTGGTGAATTCGTTCAGATGCGATGACATGACAACAAGAACAGATATTAAGGTATTACACTATGGTATAATAAATGAAGTAGGAATATTGTCACGGCTGAACTACCTGTTCTGTATTTAATTAGAAAATCAGTAGTGTAGATTAGGGACTGGTAAAGGAGGTGTTTCAAGAAAGGTAAGCAGGATGATTGTCAATGTCAAATGGATAAGGTCAGCACCATTGGAATTTAATGTCCCAGTGAGCATAAGTGCCATCTTTTTTTTTTTTTTTTTGACAGGGACATATGTAGGCGTCAAACTTTTGGATTTGACTTATGCTTCTGTTCTTCTATCATTGCATCTCTTGTTCATTACAATGGATAAGATCATACTTCTGACTCTGTCCTGTTCTTTGTTTTTGACTGAATTGAATTATCAGTGATTTTCTGTCATACATCACCATAGGCAAGTTATAGTATCCAAAGGATAGTTTTCAGTCTTTTCAAAATGACTGATCATGCAAAGTGTACAGAGGTAAATGCAAAATTATGATCATATAAGTAGATTCCAGTAATATGATTCTGTCCCTGTTTACAGCCATGGGAGTTTCAATAATTATTTTGATAAATTGCTACTGAAATCATGGGAAAGTAGTGATTGCTGTTTATTCACAGAATTTTAGTGTTCATTACCCTGCACAGAATGGCACATAGGATATTCATAGCATGATTATATTTTCTTGAAAGTTCATATCAAGTCTTATGTTTCAGTAATTTTAAACTGTAATTTGGTGACATGTACCTCACCACTGGAAGGTTGATCACTCATCTCATATATTCACTCAGTCACACTTGCATTGTTATCCACATGCATCCTTCCTGTACCTTGTCATCACCAGTCACATTATTGTTTTAAAATTCCTATTTTTTATTTCCCCCAATTATCTAATGTTTATCATCTAAATACTACCATGCAGTGTATCACCTGTAATTTGCTTTGACAGAGATTTGATATTTATTATCAATTAAGGCACTTGCAACATCAGATAGCAGTTTTACTATAATAGCAAACACAACAGCAACAACATATCTTGCAATGTATAGTGCTCAGGGTGTTTTCCCCAAATATCTTGTTTACCTTAGGTTTGGTCCTCTTTTTTAAGTTATACAGTACCTAATTATCATAAATTGTTAAGTTATCTGCATATCTTGGTTTAAGACTGTTGCAGAAAATATAATTTTGCTGTTAAAAGAGTTCTGTTGATCAGTTTATTCCCCCTTTTTCATGACTTTTAAATAGTAAAAGAATAAAAGAATCTTGGGAATTTATCATAAAGGTAGATTCCTGAGTAAGGCCTTCAGTATTGCCAAGTCATGCCTATAGGCCCCTTGCAATTTAGTTTTTCTCATGTACAGTAATCAGAATTTCAATTCTTGATAAGTTCACAAGTACTGATATACATCTTTATTATTTTACTGCTTAGGAAATGAGTTATTCATCATCACTTTTATTTATTTAGAGGAGAGAGAATTGTTTGTTCTAAAATGGCAGCTAATTAATCAGACTTCATGTCAGTCAATCAATAAATCTCATAAATTTTTATTTAATCCAATATATATATCAATTAGACTACCTCAGAATCACTACAGCACCTTTAATTTCACCATTATAAGAAACCTGTACATTAGATCCTAATCATAATAGCACTCCTTCATTTGATGTTATCATTTGTACTGAGTATTTAACCCCTAGATACCAGATAGCTTACTTAAAGTTGATTTAAAGACGGACAAATATCAAAATCTTCAAGTTTTCAGTTTCACTTTGTAGAATTGATGAAATACATATACAGGTGAAGGATTTGTACAAAAAAGTGAACTAGAATACCTTTTTGTGGTTGTGGTGTAATGCTAAAGTTAGTGCATAGCTCCCCTAGAAAGTGGTGGAGGAAGGAAAGATTTTAGAGGTTTACCACTCAGATTTTATATTCCCATGGTATGATGCTGAAGTTAATGTGTAGATTCCCCCAAGGGATAGGTGGTGGAGGATGTACATCAACCATTGGTACAGTCTGAAACATCACTTAGTAGCCACTAATGCTGCCCATGTAGTGAAGAAACTAAGTCTACCACTAGTAGTCATACAAATGTCATAATATTGGTAACTCCCAGCATTCCCCAGACTCAGCTGTATATATGTCTCAATATTTAAGGGTTAATCTTGTATTTGTGACACTGCCTTTCTACACCTTACTGTATGTACAGATCACCCATAATGATTTTATTTTTCACTTCTTCCTAACTTCAGGTTGAATATGAAAGCATTCGTTCTTTCATTCACTGTCACTGTCATTGAAACAATCAGTAGATTCTCAGCGTTAGTCATCATCAGTACCATAACTGCAGAATACATTCCATAATTCTGTCATATTTCTCCCCATATTCATATCATGGCCTATGAATGAGAATTGTTGCTTTCCTTCATAGTTATTTCCTGTACTGTCAGTGATTAGATCCTCCAGAGAAATAGAGGTAGCTTTTCCTGCATGTGATATAAGGTGTCATGTATGTAGTCATATTCAAACATTTCTTTGTTAACCATCCTCACACACTTAGTTATAAGAAATATAACAATGACGTTAGTTGAAAAATAAGTTGAAGAATTATGCATCATTGTCTGGTTATCACGGAAGTGAATCATTTGACATGTACCTTCATGAAGAAATAAGAATGAGAGTTACCTTAGTGAGCGTACACAGGTTTTATATGAAAAGCAAAGGGTCTTCTCATAACTTTTATTGCTATTCTTTTGTCATTCTTTGCTGTACATGCCACAGTTTGAAGAATCATATTTTGGGCTTAAAATTTTGTTAGCACATTCTCTACATTAGTCACCTAGCATATAGCATTTGTTTTCTTTCTTCGCTATGCCCTACAGAGAATTCATAAAGATTTTTGTTTCCATGTGCTTAACATGTGCAGTATTGTATTTTTTTTATTTTTGACTCATAGCTAATTAACATGGTTTATCCTTTAGACCTTTTTCTTTCATTATTTTTAGTTGTTTAATCTAACTTTCTCAAATTAATTGGTGTAGATCCTTTTTTCTTTAAATGAACTGGAAAAGAGTTGTTTGTCTTTTCTCAGAGATTCAGTGTGTATTGTATTTCCTCCATCATACTGCATCATCATTTTTCCAGTATATGTAATATCCATTCACAGCATTACTTGTCATTCTTTGCCTTACTGTGCAGTGTACTTGAATACCTGTATAACTGGGACACAATCATACATATCATCTTTTACTAGATGCTTAGGATGTTATTAAACATCAGGTTGCAGGGAAGTTAAGTCCTGATACTAAAATTTACATAAAGCTCTCATGCTGTAATTTTCATGATAGAGGATCATTCATAGTACATTATTTGTAAGAGCTGAAGGTTTATCACCATTGTCTGCTGCAGCAGGGAGATGTGGAGAGCTAAATGACGCTAAGTATTTGTCACCCAAAAACAAGATCTTTCAGACCAAGATTTATTGTTAAATGATATATTGGGTATTTTTGTAGAAACTTGTGGGTCACAAGCTGGCTTTGATGCATGACAGTGAGTATTGAACTGATCATAAGTTATGTAGAAAGTTAGCATTGTGTAGTATGATGGTGGTAGTTACCTCATACTAGTTGTGATGACTTATCTTTTACTTGATATACATCTAAGGTCAAGTGTTTATGTCATACTTTGGTATGTTAGAGTTCCAGTATATTACTGAGCCATGGGAGGGGAGGGGCAGGAGGATAAATTATTTGTGTGAATAATTTATTTTTCTCCATTTCTTAGCTACCTGTTTGCAGGTAGGATCCAGGTAGTTACTGTATGAGCAATCCATAACATACCTGAAAAAATTATTCCTCAGGACAAATTCTGAAACATAACATGATGATTGCAGAGAATGGAAGTTGACTGAGTTGTTGTTAATCATGTACATTCAATATAATACTATTTGTGTGTATGACCAATAGCTTTCACTAGTTATGTTTCAGGATCTGATACATATTACCTGAGATCCAGCTTTTGTTCCTGTTTTACTGTAAATACAATATACTTAAGTCATAATTATTAATCAGTGATATATATATATATATATATATATATATATATATATATATATATATATATATATATATATATATCAGTATTGCTCAGTGCTAAGAATGTAGAAAGTTTTAGTTTGCAGCAATATAAATAAAGGTTATAGTTAAATGTATTTCCAGTTTGAACTGGTGATTCCAGCCATAGCATTACATTACCCATGCACATAGCATCAGTATTAGGGAGCCCCCAGCCAGCCTGCCATCCGGAATAGCTCTATACACTTACATACACACACACGCACAGATATATGTAGATATGAATAGGTGTTAGTGGATGGACTCGCCTGCTTGAGGTCGCACCATGAGAGAAAAGTCACATTTGACAAGGCTGTATCACTGGTAGTAAAATCCTATTATAGAACATCCAACTCCAAAGGAGTATTCATTTTCATGCAACTGAAGTAGTGCAACCTTTTGTGTATATTTATTTTATTTATTATACTTGATCGCCATTTCCTGTGTGAGCGAGGTAGTGCCAGGAAACAAACGAAGAACGACCCATCCACTGATATACACATATACATACGTAGATGCCCATACATGTATATGCACATACATATACATATCAATATATACACATACATAACATATACATATATACACATGTACATGTTCATGCTTGCTTGCCTTCACTAATTCCCCGCTCCACCCCGCCCCACAGGAAAAGTATCGTCACCCCCTGCGTCGGTGAGGTAGTGCCAGGAAAACAAGACAAAAAAGGCCAAATTTGTTCTCACCCAGTCTCTAGCTGTCATGTGTAATGCACTGAAACCACAGCTTCCTGTCCACATCCAAGCCCCACAGACCTTTCCATGGTTTACCCCAGACATATCACATGCCCTAGTTCAATCCATTGACAGCACGTCGACCCAGAAAAACTGGAGGAAGTGAAGTATTCTAGATATCTGGGAATGGACTTAGCAGTGGATGGAACCATGGAAGTGGAAGTGAGTCACAGTATGTAGGAGGGGGGGAAGGTTTGAGGGGCATTGAAGAATGTGTAGAAGGTGAGAATGATATCTCAGCAAAAATAGGTATATTTGAAGGAATAGTGGTTCCAGCAATGTTGGATGGTTGCGAGGCATGGACTGTAGATAGGGTTGTGCTGAGGGGGGTGGATGTGTTGGAAATAAAATGTTTGAGGACAATATGTGGTGTGAGGTGGTTTTATTGGTAAGTTATGAAAGGATAAGAAAGATGTTTGGTTGAGAGAGCAGAAGAGGGTGTGTTGAAATGGTTTGGACACATGGAGAGAATGAGTGAGGAAAGATTAACAAAGAAGATATATGTGTCAAAGGTGGCAGGAAGAGGGAGAAGTGGGAGACCAAATAGGAGGTGGAAGGGTGGAGTGAAAAAGATTTTGAGCGATCGGGGCCTGAATAAGGAGGGTGAAAGGCATTCAAAGAATAGAATGAATTGGAACGATGTGGTATACCAGGGTCGACGTGCTGTCAGTAGATTGAACCAGGGCATGTGAAGCGTTTGGGTTAAACCATGGAAAGTTTTGTGGGGCTGTTTCCGACATCTGTGAGATAGCGCCTGGAAACAGACGAAGAATGACCCATGTGTTTTTGTGTCTTTTATATACACATTTGCTTTGCCTTTCCTCATGAACAAGGTCGCCTCAGAAACTAATAAACATTGGCGTCATTTGTACACACACACACACACACACACACACACACACATACACACACACACACACATCTTTCCAAAGGAGTCCAGTTTTTCTGCAACTGGAAGTAGTGCAGCCTTAGGCTGGAAGAGCCAGTAGAAGGCCTGGGCAACACCAAAACTCTTTCATAAAAATTGGTACTGGGTTAATTGTAAGTATATAATATATATATATATATATATATATATATATATATATATATATATATATATATATATATATATATATACATACATACTCTTTTCTTGTTTTGCAGTAATGCAAGACTTTGTGGTTGGGTTAAGTGTTCCACTTTTAATTATTGGCATAGATGTTTTCTTTTGGTTTATGTTCATTTTTGAAGAATTCTGTAATTGTTTATCTCAAAATGTTGTGTTGCATCCACAGCAAAGTCCTATGGTTTGAATTGAACGAAATATCGAGTTTATGTGTATAAGCAAATAAACTAGCATCACCATTGCACATGATGAAGTTGTTAGCTGATATCATCAAAGCATTATGTCCTCAAGCCTTTTAGTAGCAGCACTCCACCTGAACCTCGTTTTCCTTGGTCCAAACAAAAGCCATGTTTGGACATTCTTTTGTGCAGGAAATTGTAAGGGTAAAAAATTAGAATATGTTCTTAGATTTGAAGATTAATGACTGGTTTATTCTGTTCACTCCTAGAAGAAGATTTATGCACTTATTTGCTCCTTCTCATCATAGTAAGGTGGCTTCAGGAATAGATGAAAGGTGACCTCATTTTCTCACATCCATTATCCATCTGTCATGTACAATGCATCAATAACAGAGTCTGCCAGCCAAAGCCAAGCCCCATTTCATATACTTTGATTCAGCCCATTGAAAGCACATCAACCCCTATAAACCAAATTGATCTGATTCTTGCCATACCAAGTGTACCTTTCACCTTCCTGAGTATTCAGGCCTTGAAACTCCCAAGGTATCTTTCATGCCATCCTTCCATTTCCTCTTTGGTTATATCCACTCCATTCCTCCCTTCACTTTTGCCAGTGTATTCCCTGCATGTCACAGACGGCGACTAAAAGGGATGGAAGTGTGGGGCTGGAAATCCTCCCCTCCAGTTTTATTTTTCCAAAAGAAGGAACAGAGAAGGCAGCCAAGTGAGAATTTTCCGCTCAAAGGCTCAGTCATCCGGTCCTTACGCTACTTTATCATTGCTTGAAATAGTGAATATGCATGAAAAGAATATGTATATGTATATTCATTTTATTATACTTAATTGCTGTTTTCAGCATCAGTGAGGTAGTGCCAGGAAACAGATGAAGAATGGCCCATCCACTCATATACGCATATATATACATAAACGCTCATATACGCACATATACATACATATACATACACATACACAGACATATATATGTATACACATGTACATATTCATTCTTGCTTACCTTCATCCATTCCTGGCACCACCCTACTCCCATAGGAAACAGCACTGCTACCCCTGGCTTCAGTGAGGTAGCACCAGGAAAACAGAAAAAAGGCCACATTTGTTCACTCTCAGTCTCTAGCTGTGTAATGCACTGAAACTACCGCTCCCTATCCACAACCAAGTCCCACAGACCTTTCCATGGTTTACCCCTGACGTTTCACATGCCCTGGTTCAGTCCATTGACAGCACATCGACTACAGTTTACCACATTGTTCCAGTTCACTCTATTCTTGCATGCCTCTCACCCTCCTGTATGTTCAGGCCCTGATTTCAGAATCTTTTTCACTCCATCCTTCCACTGCTGATTTGGTCTCCCACTTCTCCTTCATACATTTTTGCCTTTTCTTGCATAAGCTAGGTTGCATTAAGATGAGATGACAGCCATAGTGGAAAGATCCTCACTCAGTCCCCTTCTTTGTACCTTCTTTTGGAAAGTAAAACAGGAGGGGAGAATTTCCAGCCCTCTGCTCCCACCCCCACTCTGCTCTCATCCCCAGGGCTTATATATATATATTCTTTCTTTTTCTTTCATACTATTTGCCATTTCCCGCATTAGCGAGGTAGTGTTAAGAACAGAGGACTGGGCCTTTGAGGGAATATCCTCACCTGGCTCCCTTCTCTCTTCCTTCTTTTTTTATTGGGAGGGGGTGGGAAAGAGGGGAGGATTTCCAGCCCCACTCCCTTACCTTTTAGTTGCCTTCTATGACATGCAGGGAATACGTGGGAAATATTCTTTCTCCCTATCCCCAGGGATATATATTTCTATACTATTCACCATTTCCCACTTTAGCAAGGTGGCGTTAAGAACAGAGGACTGGGCCTTTGAGGGAATATCCTCACCTGGCCCCCTTCTCTGTTCCTTCTTTTGGAAAATTAAAAAAAAATGAGAGGGAAGGATTTCCAGCCCCTGCTCCCTTCCCTTTTAGTCACCTTCTACGACACGCAGGGAATATGTGGGAAGTATTCTTTCTCCCCTCTCCCCAGGGATAATATTTATTTATTTATTATACTTTGTCGCTGTCTCCTGCGGCGCCAGTGAGACAGTGCAAGGAAACAGACGAAAGAACGGCCCAACTCACCCACACACACATGCATATACACATGTCCACACATGTACACACACACGCCCTTACATCTCAACGTATACATAGATATACACATGTGCACAATTCACAGTGCCTGCCTCCATTCACTCCCGTCGCCACCCCGCCACACATGAAATAACAACCCCCTCCCCCCCGAATGTGTGCGGGGCAGTGCTAGGAAAAGACAACAAAGGCCACACCCGCCCACACTCAGTCTCCAGCTGCCATGTATAATGCACCGAAACCACAGCTCCCCCTCCAAATCCAGGCCTCACAAAACCCTCCACGTTCACCCCAGATGCCTCACACGCCCCGGCTCAATCCATTGACAGCACGTCGACCCCAGTATACCACATCACTCCTACTCACTCCACACCCCTTACCTTCCTGCATGTTCAGGCCCCGACCACCCAAAATCCCCTTCACTCCATCCTTCCACCTCCAATTTGGTCTCCCACTTCTCGTTCCCTCTACTCACCCCCTCCATATATATATATATATATATATATATATATATATATATATATATATATATATATATATATATATATATATATATATTGTTACAAATTCAATACTTATTCAGGCAAGGTCGTCAGTAACATATGTTACAAATACTACTGTTCCTTGTCTTGCAAGGACGTTATAGATTTGTCAAGTGGCACAACTCAGGATAACACAATAATAAAGTTATGGGATTGAATTAAAGTCCAGCATTACATTAAATCTACTTATAATGAAAGATTTCAAGTGTACAAAGATAGTCACATAAATCAAGCATGAAACATTACGTTAACATTGAAAGTGAGTTTAACATTGAACATAAGATAACATTCGTACATGACTTAACATTCCAGATAAGATTTCGAGCCAGGAGTTCTCTTTCCTCTAAGGCAGTTCTTCGATAACAATACACTGATAAATATAACGGGCTTACAGCACAACACTATGGTAATGGGCTTATAGCACAGCAGGGCTTACAGGCTTACAACACAGCAGGACTTACAGCAGGGGACACCACCCACCTCGCTGGGCTTCAGAGAAAGGAATCAAGTCTCAGCGGGTGTTGTGGGTACCAGAAGACAAGCGTTCGCCCTTGCTGCTATAAACCTTACATTTTGATTGGCTATAGAAATATAGGGGAAGTTCTCATTGGTTGGAGGGTCCCAGAGTCTCGGCATAGTTACACTCTCGTAAAATGCTGGGTGGACAGAAACTCCGAGCCAGCCTCTGGCATCACTCCTTGCCCTGATAAGAAATAGATACAAACACACACGTCTTCGTAACAATATATATATATATTTCATACTATTTGCCATTTCCCACGATAGCGAGGTAGCGTTAAGAACAGAGGATTGGGCCTTTGAGGGAATATCCTCACCTGGCCCCCTTCTCTGTTCCTTCTTTTGGAAAATTAAAAAAAAAATGATGAGAGGGGAGGATTTCCAGCCCCCTGCTCCCTCCCCTTTTAGTCGCCTTCTACGACACGCAGGGAATACGTGGGAAGTATTCTTTCTCCCCTATCCCCAGGGATAATATATATATATATTCTTTTTTTCTTTCAAACCATTCGCCATTTCCCGCATTAGCGAGGTAGCGTTAAGAACAGAGGACTGGGCCTTTGAGGGAATACCCTCACCTGGCCCAATTCTCTGTTCCTTCTTTTGGAAAATTAGAAAAAAAAAAACCGAGAGGGGAGGATTTCCAGCCCCCCGCTCCCTCCCCTTTTAGTCGCCTTCTACGACACGCAGGGAATACGTGGGAAGTACTCTTAATCCCCTATCGCCAGGGAAAATATATATATATATATATTTATATTTATTTTTTATTTATTTTACTTTGTCACTGTCTCCCGCGTTTGCGAGGTAGCGCAAGGAAACAGACGAAAGAAATGGCCCAACCCAACCCCATACACATGTATATACACACACGTCCACACACGCAAATATACATACCTACACAGCTTTCCATGGTTTACCCCAGACGCTTCACATGCCCTGATTCAATCCACTGACAGCACGTCAACCCCGGTATACCACATCGATCCAATTCACTCTATTCCTTGCCCTCCTTTCACCCTCCTGCATGTTCAGGCCCCCATCACACAAAATCTTTTTTACTCCATCTTTCCACCTCCAATTTGGTCTCCCACTTCTCGTTCCCTCCACCTGCGACACATATATCCTCTTGGTCAATCTTTCCTCACTCATTCTCTCCATGTGCCCAAACCATTTGAAAACACCCTCTTCTGCTCTCTCAACCATGCTCTTTTTATTTCCACACATCTCTCTTACCCTTACGTTACTTACTCGATCAAACCACCTCACACCACACATTGTCCTCAAACATCTCATTTCCAGCACATCCATCCTCCTGCTAACAACTCTATCCATAGTCCACGCCTCGCAACCATACAACATTGTTGGAACCACTATTCCTTCAAACATACCCATTTTTGCTTTCCGAGATAATGTTCTCGACTCCCACACACTCTTCAAGGCTCCCAGGATTTTCGCCCCCTCCCCAACCCTATGATCCACTTCCGCTTCCATGGTTCCATCCACTGCCAGATCCACTCCCAGATATCTAAAACTCTTTACTTCCTCCAGTTTTTCTCCATTCAAACTTACCTCCCAATTGACTTGACCCTCAACCCTACTGTACCTGATAACCTTGCTCTTATTCACATTTACTCTTAACTTTCTTCTTTCACACACTCTACCAAACTCAGTCACCAGCTTCTGCAGTTTCTCGCATGAATCAGCCACCAGCGCTGTATCGTCAGCGAACAACAACTGACTCACTTCCCAAGCTCTCTCATCCCCAACAGACTTCATACTTGCCCCTCTTTCCAAAACTCTTGCATTCACCTCCCTAACAACCCCATCCATAAACAAATTAAACAACCATGGAGACATCACACACCCCTGCCGCAAACCATATATATATATATATATATATATATATATATATATATATATATATATATATATATATATATATATATATATATACATATATATATGTCTCTGTGTATGTGTGTGTGTGTGTATAGCTATTTGGAAAAACCCATGGATTTTTGTTTGTGTTGAAAACAAATTTATTTGGCTGACTGACAATAGAATTTTAAATTTGGTTAAGTATACTTATAGTTGAGTTTTCTCTGTATGCCGCACTGTTATGATATGATTTTGACTGAAGAGGAGATAAGCAAAATTTTTGGTAATACCTTTATAATGAATGTGATCTAGTGTATATATATGTTTGCAGAATTGGTTGTGAATATATTTCATTTTGAAAATTCATTTTTTTGAAAATGACATCTTGCTCTTTACTTTGGAAAAGCAAGAATTTTGATTTTGAAGTTAGATTATAAAAGACTAATTCATGAAATACTTTTTCTTGCTTGTGGCTAGCATCATACACTTATATGATATCTTTGCCTTATTTATTGAGTTTTATAGAGTATTGAGAGTGGTATATGTTAGAATTATATGAAAATATTTTAATCTAAATATGAACCTAGACTCTTAACAGACACTCTATTAATTTTCTCCATTAACCCATTAGTTTTCTTTACCAGGACATGTACTGTCTGTTATTTGCTTTATAGAGAGGACTTAGTGAAGTGGTACCATGTGTTGGCAGGTTTTGTCCATGTTTGGAGCTTTATTTATTCCTTTCATTAACTACTGAGGGAACAGAGATAGAAGTCTTTTTGGCAGTAGGAGATTTGGATGACACAAAGTGGGAGTTTGTACCAAAGACTGTATGCAGATGTACTGCATACTTTCTACAAGTGAAATAAACTAAATTCCTAAGAGGTTGTAGTAAACTTAGTACCTTTCAAATAATACGTTCTGGGCAAAACTGTTTGTGGTAAAGTGAGTTTATTATATTGCTTCATGGTCAGATGAGTGAGAAATTTTTTTGAAGAGAATAAATGATCCAGATAGTATTGGCTAATACTTGTTTTTAGGGTCTTCATTTGTATGGAGATGGATATGAGAGACTGTCCTGCTGGGGGTGAAATCACATGGAGATACAAGTTCCTACAGTGTGTTCAAGAAAACCTTTTATAGTTTTTTCTTGAAATTCTTTGTGGTTGGAGGTATAAGTACACCGCATGTGATAGCCCTGAAATTGCTTAATTTGTTAAACTTGGAAAAGCATCACATAGTACTTGAGAAAGAATACACACGGAAAAATATTGTGTTTAATGGTACAAGCAGAAGATGCAAATCAGAATGGGAACCAAACACATACAGGGAAAGGATAACTGATAACCCAGAACTTTGGAGATACAAGTTCCTACAGTGTGTTCAAGAAAACCTTTTATAGTTTTTTCTTGAAATTCTTTGTGGTTGGAGGTATAAGTAAACTGCATGTGATAGCCCTGAAATTGCTTAATTTGTTAAACTTGGAAAAGCATCACATAGTACTTGAGAAAGAATACACACGGAAAAATATTGTGTTTAATGGTACAAGCAGAAGATGCAAATCAGAATGGGAACCAAACACATACAGGGAAAGGATAACTGATAACCCAGAACTTTGCCTTGTTGGAAGAGAGAAATATGATGGATGTTATGATTAATTTTTGTTGTTGATACCACGTTGGAAGAGAGAAATATGATGGATGTTATGATTAATTTTTGTTGTTGATACCAAGCAAAAATTAACAATATGACAGGAAATCAAGCAGATGTTAGAAAATGTGAAGAAATATTTGATAAGTTATTGAGTGTTGGGCAAGTGGAACAGGTTAAGTGAAGAAACAGTAATTCAGAGAATAAAAATATTTATGAAATTTTAAGAGATGATGGCCCATAGTGCATAAGTAAATAATCAAGTAAACTCAGCAAGACCCAGACAGACAGACAGACAGACACTCTCTCAAAGAGATTTTAACAAATGGGAAAGTAAAAGTGATTTAAAATGGAACATGTCTGTCTTTGATAATGATATCAATCATTGACAAAGAAGTGAAAGAAAGTATAGTAAAATATGTTGCTGAAGACATTAGAATAAGTAAAATTATGAATTCAGGAGACAAAGATGCTAAAGATCTAAATAGAATTTAGATGGGCAGAAGAGTTCCTCATGGAATTCAGTCTTGAAAAATTTGAGCAAATAAGTCATGTAGGGATTAACATTATATTGATGTCACACTTCAGAAGCCTGGTGGAGAAAGGGAAGGTGAAGCATCATAGATTGAAAACTTGAATTTAAGGTGCACATTGACAAAGTGTTACTATTAAGCCATGAGTCATCTGATAGTCATATCGCAGATGAGAGAGAATTCAACAACAACAATCACAAGAAATACTGAAAAACCATGAACTTTAGATTCTAGAAAGAAGAGAAACTTAGAAGATAATCCATGCATGCCCTTGTTCATTCAAAGACCACGAACCCCAGCTTCAAGAAAGAAGAGATACTTAGAAGATAATCCATATATCCATGTAAGGATTATGTATGTATGTATGAATTTGTAGTGTGATGCAGAACAATGTTTAAGGAAGCCCCTGAATGAGAAAAAAGTTATTCATTATAGATAATTGCCAAGGAGGCTCTGAATTCCATTTTGATTCTGCATGCACTCTGTAAGATGTGTTTCTCAAGGCATGTAACTTTTTATAGCAATAATATTTTTGGTAGGATAATGTACGCACAATATGATATATGAGTATAAGGTAACTGAAGTATTGGATGACAGCATGAGAGGATATTTTCCGTGAAGGTATTCATATTTCATTTGATTTGTAAGGTTGTGAAAAATCATAGGTTAGTCACTCAAGTGAGAATCTTTTAGCTTTGGGAATGTCATATGAATGAGTAGTTGATTCTTTTATGTAGCTTTAGTTGTATGCCTAGGAGTTCATAGAACTAAGGGTTTTCATTAGAAGATACCCTGAAGCATCATAGCTCTTCTTTTTTATTTTATCATGAATAGATGATATGATTTCGATATAAAAGGAATTATTCACATGTATAATTTAATTTTGTTGTAATCCTGTCTTTAGAAATAGAGAAGAATCTACAGATTTGAGTATTTAACTGATAAGAAGACCTAACTTATGCTCAGCTTGTGTGAAATAAAGAAATAGTCTTTGATAGTTTGTGGAAATTTATCAACAGCTTAACTCAAGGTTGCATTTAAAACAAACATGATGAAGTAAGTTGATGATGGACAGTATAATTTCCTTTAAGACAATTAGAGATATGATCAGATGAAAGTAACCATAGTAAGATGAGTATATGGATTGTTGGTTTTTGGTGTAATGGCTGGGAAAGTAAGACCCTGCTTGAGAGATTACTTTTCCTTAAAGATTTTGTTACACCTTTTTTATGCATCATTTAAGTGGTAAGTTTTTTAGTGGAACACCTTACCCAGTATTAGATATGCATTTAGCTGTAAGTAGTAACTAAGAAAACATTTATCCCATCAGAGTTAATATATTTCCATTGGTTTTCCTGGCATTTTATATTCAGAATTATGCATTTTTCCTGTCGTTGTTTCTAAGGTTGCAATACATGTTTTGGTTTTATACATTTTCTGTACAAATGCTCCTCACTTTTTAGTGTGTAAGATATATATAGTAGTGTATTGTGATATGAATGAACTAGAAAATGATAATGAACTAGTAAATGTAAATAAAACTATTTTGATGTGATTGTAAAATATGTTTTGATGACAGTTGACTTCTTGTATCTTCTGATTGGACAAGTTAGACGACTGTCATTCTCAACTGAATTTCCATGCTGATTGTTTTGAGTTATTGAAGCAAGTTTCTAAACTTGATGAAAATACTTGACAAGTTCCTCCAACTTTTCATGAAAAAGGTGAATTATAGGGTCACAATTCTTATCCCTCTTTAGATAAACAACTGTTACAGGTGCAGGAGTTGCTTTGTTATGTTTGATGTGTCCATGTTGATCTTTATAGAGTTGGAAATAAAAGTTCACTGGTTCTGAAGATTTTTGAAGCATTCTTTAGTTGATAAAGTTGCACTTTAAGTCGCTTATTCTTCTGTCATTTAACCTCAGGTATACTGAAGAGTATCAGCACAGAATCCCTGTAGAATAGGTGTTATTATTAAGTGCTCTGAACTGGAAGATTATACAGAAACAAGCCTTTTCCGCAGTTTTTCTTTAGTATTACCGTGGTTTATATTGTTTTGCTTCTGTATATGCTAGCATACACATACATGAATTACTGTTTGCAGAATTCATAACCAAGGAATATGGTTTGTTCCTTTTAGGTTTAATGAAGTGAATGACTTGTCACATTATGCATTTTGTCATGTTTTCGTCCGGTACAACCGCACAAGATAAGCTTTCCGTCAGATCTGGAAATAAGCTAATAGTGCAATACAGAATGGAAAAATGAAAAAAAATTTAGGGGTCCAAGGTGGCATTCGGACCTTCAACCTGTGAAGTGGATGTTTAATCATGATGTATGTGTTTCAAGACTTTTTTTTTAAGGTTTTTCTTTTAATATAGATTTTACTCTTCAATAATCAGATTTACCTATCCCAACCTCCATTTTAGGAACTGATGGATGTGCTTAGTGAAGTATTAGCATTGCTGAATATGTTGCATTCATGGGCCACTTAGGATTGAGTGAATGGGTTTGAATCCTTGTTGCAACAGTCTGTCCATCGGTTCATCCTTCTTAAGGGGTTGGTTGATAAATTGGGTACATTGCTTTGACATTACACATGACAGCTGGAGACTGAGTGTGAATGAATGTAGCCTTTTTTGTTTGTTTCCTGGCACTTCCTTGCTGAAGCAGGGGGTAATGATGCTGTTTCCTGTGGGGTAGGGTGGTGCCAGGAATGGATGATGGCAAGCATTAATATGTACATGTGTATATTTGTATATGTCTGTGTATCTGTATGTATATGTGCCTGTATGGGCATTTATGTATATAGACGTGTATATGAGTGGATGGGCCATTCTTCGTCTGTTTCCTGGCGCTACCTCGCTTCACGGGAAACAGCAATTAAGTATTTTATATATATATATATATATATATATATATATATATATATATATATATATATATATATATATATATATATATATATAATTATCCCTGGGGATAGGGGAGAAAGAATACTTCCCACGTATTCCCTGTGTGTTGTAGAAGGCGACTAAAAGGGGAGGGAGCGGGTGGCTGGAAATCCTCCCCTCTCATTTTTTTTCAATTTTCCAAAAGAAGGAACAGAGAAGGGGGCCAGGTGAGGATATTCCCTCGAAGGCCCAGTCCTCTGTTCTTAACGCTACCTCGCTATCGCGGGAAATGCATTTTTTTTTTTTGCTTTGTCGCTGTCTCCCGCGTTTGCGGGGTAGTGCAAGGAAACAGACGAAAGAAATGGCCCAACCCACCCCCATACACATGTATGTACATACGTCCACACACGCAAATATACATACCTACACAGCTTTCCATGGTTTACCCCAGACGCTTCACATGCCCTGATTCAATCCACTGACAGCACGTCAACCCCGGTATACCACATCGATGCAATTCACTCTATTCCTTGCCCTCCTTTCACCCTCCTGCATGTTCAGGCCCCGATCACACAAAATCTTTTTCACTCCATCTTTCCACCTCCAATTTGGTCTCCCACTTCTCCTCGTTCCCTCCACCTCCGACACATATATCCTCTTGGTCAATCTTTCCTCACTCATTCTCTCCATGTGCCCAAACCATTTGAAAACACCCTCTTCTGCTCTCTCAACCACGCTCTTTTTATTTCCACACATCTCTCTTACCCTTACGTTACTTACTCGATCAAACCACCTCACACCACACATTGTCCTCAAACATCTCATTTCCAGCACATCCATCCTCCTGCGCACAACTCTATCCATAGCCCACGCATCGCAACCATACAACATTGTTGGAACCACTATTCCTTCAAACATACCCATTTTTGCTTTCCGAGATAATGTTCTCGACTTCCACACATTCCCATTTTTGCTTTCCGAGATAATGTTCTCGACTTCCACACATTCTTCAAGGCTCCCAGGATTTTCGCCCCCTCCCCCACCCTATGATCCACTTCTGCTTCCATGGTTCCATCCACTGCCAGATCCACTCCCAGATATCTAAAACACTTTACTTCCTCCAGTTTTTCTCCATTCAAACTTACCTCCCAGTTGACTTGACCCTCAACCCTACTGTACCTAATAACCTTGCTCTTATTCACATTTACTCTTAACTTTCTTCTTTCACACACTCTACCAAACTCAGTCACCAGCTTCTGCAGTTTCTCACATGAATCAGCCACCAGCGCTGTATCATCAGCGAACAACAACTGACTCACTTCCCAAGCTCTCTCATCCCCAACAGACTTCATACTTGCCCCTCTTTCCAAAACTCTTGCATTCACCTCCCTAACAACCCCATCCATAAATAAATTAAACAACCATGGAGACATCACACACCCCTGCCGCAAACCTACATTCACTGAGAACCAATCACTTTCCTCTCTTCCTACACGTACACATGCCTTACATCCTCAATAAAAACTTTTCACTGCTTCTAACATCTTGCCTCCCACACCATATATTCTTAATACCTTCCACAGAGCTCTCTATCAACTCTATCATATGCCTTCTCCAGATCCATAAATGCTACATACAAATCCATTTGCTTTTCTAAGTATTTCTCACATACATTCTTCAAAGCAAACACCTGATCCACACATCCTCTACCACTTATATATATATTTATTTATATGTATGGGAGCGGGGGGCTGGAAATCCTCCCCTCTCGTTTTTTTTTTTTTTAATTTTCCAAAAGAAGGAACAGAGAAGGGGGCCAGGTGAGGATATTCCGTCAAAGGCCCAGTCCTCTGTTCTTAACGCTATCTCGCTATTGCGGGAAATGGCATATAGTATAAAAAAAAAAAAAAATTTACATGTATATGTTTAATAAATATTTTCTTTATTATACTTAGTCACTGTCTCCTGTGTTTGTGAGGTAGTGCAAGGAAACAGACGAAAGAATGGCCCAACCCACCCACATACATATGTATATACATAAACGCCCACACATGCACATATACATACCAATACATTTCAATGTATACATACATATACATACACAGACATATACATATATACACATGTACATATCCATACATGCTGCCTTCATCCATTCCTGCCGCCACCCCACCACACATGAAATGGCACCCCACTCCCCCTGCGTGGGTGCAAGGTAGTGCTAGGAAAAGACAACAAAGGCTACATTAGGTCACACTCAGTCTCTAAGTGTCATGTGTAATGCACTGAAAACACAGCTCCCTTTCCACATCCAGGCCCCTCAAAGCTTTCCATGGTTTACCCCAGACACTACACATGCCCTGGTATATCTATTTATTTATTCATTTATATTTATTCATTATATTTGATCTCAGTTTCCCACATCAGCGAGGTAGCTTTAATGAGATGGCTTTGATTAGGTCATTCAGTTTCCCATGCTGTCTCAGCCAAAAGTGAAAAACAGCTATCGTATGAACTTGACAGAAGTTTTTTTCCACTGATAAGGGGAGATAATGCTGCATCAGTGACAGTATGGGACTTTATTATAAGAATTTAATGTCAGGGTACATTGCAGAAAACAATGAGTGTAGACCAGTCATGGCCTATTGTTTATTCTCGTTTAGTTTCAGTGCAGTGGGATTTTGTAAATGTGGCTGGGAGAATGACATAC
Organism: Panulirus ornatus; assembly: GCF_036320965.1. NCBI lineage: Eukaryota > Metazoa > Arthropoda > Malacostraca > Decapoda > Palinuridae > Panulirus > Panulirus ornatus. The sequence continues at coordinate 8,862,538 of NC_092259.1, read as the reverse complement.
AAAAAATGTGATGTACAGCTAATGAGCTTGAGAAGGTGACCTAGTTTGATTTGATTAACTGCATTTTGCTTAAACAAAAAACAGAGATAAGCAAAAGAGGGAAAGACTTTAAAGAAAGGGCAAATGATTTTGAAAAAACTTTATTATAATATTATGATAAATGTGCCATGCTTTTTATTGGCCCTCATTTATTATACCTCATTTGGTAAGATGATATTTTTTTAGAATGCCTCATAATGTGATAGTTCAATTTTTGTTCTGTGTATCAGAATGTTTGATATTGTGTTGCTTTTCTGACTGCCCATTTCATGTTTTAATCCTCTGAAGCAGTTTTTGAAAAAAGTTGCATGATTATGATGTGTGGTATTTGTGGTAATTCACTGATTACTTGCAAGGAAAGGGGCAGACTATTTCATAAAGTTTGCGGAGCCATGATCAATCACTTTCAACAGATGTTTGGAATGTTCACTCCATCTCTTTTCAACCTCTTCTTAACCCATTATGATTTTCCTATCTGTCCTTGATGTTGCTCTCATTTGTTTTCTTGTGCTCCTCATGCTGTTCACCTCTTTCCATTTTCTTATTTTTTTCTCATTGACACTTCTCAACACATCTTGCATTTTCATCATTTTTCATAAGAACACATCTTGACAGAGACATGGGAAATTTCCTTGGTTGGTTGGTTATTTGGACTTAAGGTCTTTCAGCTGCCAGGGCCATTAAGGCCATCACATTCATGATAATCTAAAAAAGGTGTCAAAGATGATTAAAAGACGACATTAACTTGCCCAATTTTTATGACTGTAATGACGATTCTGGGCAAATGAGACTAAAGTTGGTGTCACTGCATTTAGCAAATACTCTAGAAAGACTTCAATCTGACTCAAATCTGGGGCATTCATTCATTCTGTCTATTATATTGATGCATGTAAAATATTTTTTTATTCTTGAATCAGTGTACTCTGATACTGTAAAAGCAAACAGGTACAATCACCATCTTTTTTGTTTGATAGGTTTTGGACACTCTTGTACATGTGTGGTCTTTGTGGGCCACATATCAAATTTTTTTTATTTACCTTTATTTACTTACTTACTTTTGTGCATATATTAATGAATCATTTCTTAGAATACCTAGTGTTTTGTTTGGTATACCATGTGACAGGTTTACCAGACTTTCTGTATTCATTATGGACCCAGCGCTCTTTTAAATTATTGCAGATTTATTTTGGAAAGTTGATTGACAACATGAAGAAATTATGACATGACCTTCTGAAGAGTCAGATGTCTTCTTTTCCCTCAAATTCCATCCCCTGAAAACTTTGTTTATTCAGTTTTACTGTTTTTCTATGAATAACGTAAGACAGTTTTTGCAAATGCAAGGTTATCATTCCTAGGGTGACTCAGTTCAGCAATATCTGTCTAGTATTTCCACGAAGGAAATTGTACTCATAGATAAGATTTCTGTTCTTGAGATAAGGTCATTATGCTTTTCCTCAGTGCATCAAATGGACAAGCATACTAAAAATGAGAAAGTGGGTGATACTTTATTCTTTCTTGTCAACAAATTGCAACTTCTTGTCCATAAAAAACATGGATTGTCAGCCATTTGCCACAGTGTCATTTTCTTTCCAAAGTCTCAATTCAGATGAATGAAAGTTGAGACTACAAAATAAAACAAGAACAGCTATTCTGAAATGTTAGAATTACAATCGAGGTAATCTTTAGTATTTACAGTGTATGAATTAACGGATTTAAAGTTCAGGAGACGGGAGGCAAATATATCCTTGAAAGATAATCAAGAGAGTATCCCCTAAAAGAAAAAAAGGGCATAATACCCATCACTCTTCAAATGATACTGCAGTAGCTGATTTAGTCTTGTTAAGAATATAATTTGATACTTAAAAGATAGAAAAATCAGTAAAAGTGTGTAATTTTTATTGCTTAGTATAGTCTAATGAAATTATGGAAAGCATAAGATAATGGTGATGCTTAGGATCTTATTTATTAATAGAATCATAATTTCTTGAGTTTGTAAAACGTGTTATCATCAACTTTGGGATAAGCAGGGATGATATCTTAGGGCCTTCAAAGAACTATTTTACTTAATTGCAGGAAATGATGAAATGATAAATGCCAACCTATATGTCAAGCAATCTTGAAAATATTATTTTGGGAAATGTTAGCCATGTTCTCATCCATCAGTGCTTTAGCTTCCCTTAACATGCAAAACCTGAATTATGATATGAACTCATTCCCTTATTCTTTCTTTATTCTCAGAAGAAAAAGTCGCTAAATACTGTAACGGCATTTATCACCATGTTTAGATATAGATCCCCCTTCCCTCTTTATTCACAGAAAATATGATTAAATGCAAATATGTTAAGATATATCTACTTCACTGGATAGCCAACAGTTGATGCTGTCACTCAGAAGGCAGCAGCTGTTTGAAATTTAAAGGTTTATGCCACTTGCCGAATACTGTAACAGGCAAAATATAGAATATTCAATATTATTGGTTTCCTGGGTAACAAAAGATATTCCTTCCATTTTAGAACTAATGCATGCAAAGCAGATATCATATGTAAGAAATTAATTAACCTTAGAAGATGATTTTCATATGAAAGATTTTTTACTTGCAGTTTTTATAAATTTTATATTTAAACATTAAATGTTTTGTAATTTTTTCATAAAAACTGAAGTTCCTCCTTACAGAAAACAATATACAAAAACTTGTATGAATACCAGGAGTGAAAAAATGTACAACCCCCATGGACTTTATATTTTACTTTTCTACATCAAAAAGTGTCTTTACAAATGTTGGAATTATTTTGTGTGATGCATTCTTTGTATTGCTTCAAAACTTACAAGTCTTCCAAAACAATATGTAGTTACTGGCAGTCCATTTTAGGACAACAAATCATTAATATTTTGTCCAATTTTACAAATACTAATGTAAGAGGCATCAACCTTATTTATTACATACAGAAACATATAATGAAATCAGGAAAGCTTTATATACTAATTTGTCAAAAGAAAAAAATGAAAATGTGTTGGGAAAGAATAAGGGAATTAAAGTATTAACCTGTTTTCTTTATAGTAACATGGCTAAAAGTTTAATGGACTATTGCAACTGACAGAATTCTGATGGAAGACTTCCTCTATATCTTCTGTGATAATACATGGGCTATTAATAAGAAAGGTCCAGACATATACTGTTAATTTTCCAGTTACATGCGCTGTAAAGATCAGCTAAATTGATAAAAGTACATATACTTTAATGGGGATTATGAGCCAATTAGATTTTTTTCTCTCCATAATTTGGAAGACAGATATCAATTTTTTTGAAACTTTGGTGTCATGACTGTGATGTCTGTAAGAAACATAAACGTATCATGAAAGTTGTCCTTAAGAAATTAAAGTTTTGAAAATTTTTTGCCTTTTTTTATTGTAAATATTTTCTTGCATACTGAACTAACACTGGCATTCTGTAAACAGTTTATTTCCGAATGGATGTATTAATTTTATGAAACATTAATATGATTTTTCTGATGATATTAAGTAATAAGAATTTCTTAACTGAGTAAAGGGCTTTGATTTTTGCAAGCTAGTCTGGAAGGATTAAAAATTAATAATATATGCCTGTACTACAGTACACCATATTTTAATGCTTTCAGTACAGTATAAATATGCAGTATAAAATGTCTTATACACTGTATTTGGCACATCTCTGACACCTACATTGATTGTCTTTATGGAAAAATTGTCATATTATTAGTTTTATATTATTTACAAACTTAGATATGCTTGCAGACTCATGTATATTCATCATAAATGCAAGTTTCATGGATTTTTTCTACAAGTAGAACAAGCTATTAGAAATATTTTGCACGTCATGAAATACCTGTGCATCACAGAGTTCAAACCCTCCTGCATCAGGGCCACTAAGTGGATTAAGGTTACTGCTCTAGAAGCAACAATACTCTGTCTGAGACTGGTTTGAGCTCTACTATAGCACACTGTGATTCATTAAGGTGTTAAACATTTCTAAGATATACTAGTTAACAAAACTAATCTTTGCCTAATATGATTTAGCTAATCCTCTTACCTCAGACTTAAGATAAGATTTCAGGATAACAAAAATCATATTCAAGCAGCATGTGATTGGGTAACAACGTGTATAAAAGTTCTACGTTATAGTTATTATTACTGGAATTTTCTGCATATTCATGAGAACATGCCAAGACCATTAAAATGTATATGTTCATAACCAAGAGCCCGTGACTGGCAGAATATTATCATTGGCAGTATAACATCAGTATAAAAAAATAGACCCACCATTTAAAACATTATTCAGTAAAATATCAGTTCCCTGATACCGTACAGTGATTACATCATTAAATTATCAAAACTGCAGATGATGGCATCAAGTAGCTGATCTCATTTGTATGAGAATCCAGACACAAACAACATTAAGAGGTGCCATAACTGATTTTTTCCTACACATTACAGAAAAAAAAGTTTAAGCGTAAGGGTACTTTTGTGTACTTGTAAAAAACATTTATCATATGTACAAAGTGAGGTGTAACACAGGAAAATTATAATATAGATTGTCCTCTGATCATGATAATCTTATCTTACTCTGAAGATTAAAGGAGAGTGGCTCTCTTTTTATTCAGTAATTACCAATTCAGCAGTTGTCAGGGACAAGACAGTAATATGGAACCACAAGCCTGATGTTGCAATAGACTTGCAGACTGTCATGGATATTTCTGTAGCATTTGTAAATCAGAAAAGTCTTCTTGAGTGGTTGATAACAAGAATGCATAACTGATAAGGTGAACTCTTACAACTGAGTTATTGTCATCTTAAAATGGTAAATACTGAGTATATGACTAATACAGGTAAACTCTTACAACCGAGTCATGTACAGTGAATCTCCTGTTGAAGAAGTAATTAGCATACTGAAGTAACTGACTTTGCAGTAACCTCAGTGTGTTGCCAGCACATCTGGTGTAGTTTTGGGTGACTTAGTAGGTTCATAAGGTCCTCGTTCTCTCATCTCAATAACAGCCTCAGCGCGGTACCTTTGGCCATAAGGGTCATCTGAATGGTCATCTACCTCATAAGGATCATTGCAGCGTGGCACTGGTGGTCTTCCATAACTGCCATAATGATCTGAAGGAGGACCTGATGGTCCTGCTGGGGCACGACCATAATGTGTACCAGGAGGAGGGGGTGGTGTAGGAACTGAAGGAAGTGGACCGGGACTTAATGGAGGAAGGCCAGGGGGACGTCTGTTAGGTGGCGGTGGTGGTGGAGGCGTCATAGGAAGCTGAGTCAGGCCAGAGTCTCTCTGAGTTAGCAGGGAGTCCCTTGTCTGACACTCACAGTCTCGCATCTCTACACAAGATTCTTCCATATCATCAATCTCCTCTTCATCCTCATCCTCATCCACCTCACTCTCAGATTCTGACTCAGGCCTTATGCAGGGATGGCCGTTGGTCTTAGCATCAGAGATATACCATCGGCCTCCCTCATTCATTGTTGGTCGGTGAGTTGTTTGAGGGGATGATGTAATTGACATGCTTTGGCTTCTTTGACTCCGCTCCTCTAATTGTTCACGAGATCGACGGATATTCTCCTGAAAGGACCATGGGCACTGTTACATGATACATGAGTTGGTCGCTGACAATATACCAGTATGAAAGGAAAAATTTGAGATCATTGCTTTCAAGGTTTCTTTTATGACTGAATTTTTGAATTATGATGACCAGAAATGTACTAAAGTGAAAAATAAAGAACGTGATATTATAAAGGTTCTTGAAGGCTTAAAGAGAAGTTATGAAGTTTATTATGGGACACATATCTAAAACTGAACCATGTGAAGAATATGGAGTTGAAGAATTTGTATTTGTTAGTTATATGTTGGGTTGGAATGTGGAAAATATTGATCAAATCTTGTTAGTGATACTTACCATGAACATGATTAGTCTGTCATAGCTTCTGTCTGATTAATGATTGTTCCTGTTCAACTGTATGTCGGTGGTCCTGTGTACATTATGGTGTCAGTCACTGTATTCTGTTTCATTCATCATTCTGTCCAGTCAACCATTCAGTCTACTGCCAGTATAACATTGTGTTTATCAACAAATCATTGGTACTTTACACCGGTCTGTCCATCATCTTGAACAACAGCCATCCTTTTTTTTTTATTATACAACCCACATTCTGTCACCTCCTGTCTAATATCTTGTGTTGGTAGTGTTATGGATATTTACCAGTGTGTAAATGATCCTAACCATTTTTTAGCCCACCAGTATATCATTGATTTTCCAATAGCTTGTCAACTAATTTGTCAGGTATTATGTTTACCAACTCTACTGTCAGCCAGTTTACTTATGGTCTAACCTATTTGTCATCTGATTATCTGTCCTTTATCATATCATCCACCATGTTCACTATTCCCTCCCTAGCCTTACCATCATCCCTCCCATTATTGCCACCGGTCTAGCCATTGTCCAGTTTACTAGCCCGTTAGTCATCTGGTTTGTGACCCAATTCATCTTAATCAGTTAGTTAACAATCCTGTCTACCTGTCTCTGATCCGGCTTAGTCATCATTTTTTGAACATTTAAGAAAAAAATTGTAAGAAATTATCTGAAATTATTTTATATATAATTGCCCCAAGAACTGTTTCTATGAAAGAGTACTAGAGTTACCCAGGACCTTTATGAAAGCTCCTACAACCCAAGGCTGCACTACTTCCAATAGGAGGAAAATGTAAACTCTGTTGGAGAGAGAGAAGTTCTCTGATGCAACTGTATTCCCAGTAATATAGCCTCACCAAAAGTGACTTTTCATTTACAATATAACCTTGAACAGGCAGTCTATGAATGATCCTCTTTATCAGCCTGTCAAGCTTGCTTTCCGCCAGTCTGTTAGGTATTTTGTTTGTTTATGGACATTTTGACCAAACCTAACTTTTTTCCATGCATTTTATTGAAACATCAAAATATTTGGGCAGTTTCATATCTGTGAACAAATATACTTTATATATATATTCTTAATACCTTCCACAGAGCATCTCTATCAACTCTGTCATATGCTTTCTCCAGATCCATAAATGCTACATACAAATCCATTTGCTTTCCTAAGTATTTCTCACATACATTCTTCAAACACCTGATCCACACATCCTCTACCACTTCTGAAACCACACTGCTCTTCCCCAATCTGATGCTCTGTATATGCCTTCACCCTCTCAATCAATACCCTCCCATATAATTTCCCAGGAATACTCGACAAACTTATACCTCTGTAATATATATATATATATATATATATATATATTATCCCTGGGGATAGGGGATTAAGAATACTTCCCATGTATTTCCTGCGTGTCGTAGAAGGCGACTAAAAGGGAAGGGAGTGGGGGGCTGGAAATCCTCCCCTCTCGTTTTTTTTTAATTTTCCAAAAGAAGGAACAGAGTGGGGCCAGGTGAGGATATTCCAAAAAAGGCCCAGTCCTCTGTTCTTAATGCTACCTCGCTAACGCGGGAAATGGCGAATAGTTTAAAAGAAAAAGAAAAGAAAATATATATATTTATTTATTTATTTATTTATTATACTTTGTCTCCCGCATTAGCAAGGTAGTGCAAGGAGAAAGACAAAAGAATGGCCCAACCCACCCACGTACACATATACATACCTATACATTTCAACGTATACATATACATACATACACAGACATATACATATATACACATGTACATAATTCATATTTGCTGCCTTTATTCATTCCTGTTGCCACCCTGCCACACATGAAAAGACAACCCCCTCCCCCCACATGCGCGTGAGGTTGTGCTAGGAAAAGACAACAAAGGCCACATTCGTTCACATTCAGTCTCTACCTGTCATGTGTAATGCACTGAAACCATAGCTCCCTTTCCACATCCACGCCCCACAAAACTTTCCATGGTTTACCCCAGATGCTTCACATGCTCTGGTTCAGTCCATTGACAGCACGTCGACCCCAGTATACCACATAGTTCCAATTCACTCTGTTCCTTGTACGCCTTTCACCCTCCTCTATGTTCAGGGCCCCGATTGCTCAAAAGCTTTTTCACTCCATCAAAAGTTAATCTAGCATTAATCTTATTCACATTTAGAATTAGTGAGCATATCACAGTACCTTTAATTGATGATTGTCATTTTTTGTTATGAATGTTTAAACCTAGTGTTATGCTTAAATCTGCCTTAAAGTTACACCAAATGTGAAAAGTCACCTTTGCAGCAGCTGTGTCATTGTCGTTTGATGAAACAGGCTTATCAAAGAATTCACAATAAATGAGTTCTTCCTGTTCTTGCTAAAGAATGTAGTGCAGAGTTGGACCTATGAAACCCTGGAACATGTCCTAGGGCAACACTAAGACCCTTTCAGAAAAGGGTCTCGGGGTTATTTTATATATTTTTATATATATTTTTTTTTTTTTTTTTTTTTTTAATTTTCCAAAAGAGGGAACAGAGAATTGCGCCAGGTGAGGGTATTCCCTCAAAGGCCCAGTCCTCTGTTCTTAACGCTACCTCGCTAATGCGGGAAATGGCGAATAGTTTGAAAGAAAGAAAGAATATATATATATATATATATATATATATATATATATATATATATATATATATATCATTGGATTACGTGTTAATTGAATGGCATGTAAAAGAGAGACTTTTGGATGTTAATGTGCTGAGAGGGGCAGCTGGAAGGATGTCTGATCACTATCTTGTGGAGGCAAGGGTGAAGATTTGTAGAGGTTTTCAAGAGAGAAGAGAGAATGTTTTGGAGAAGAGTGTGGTGAGAGTAAGTGAGCTTGGAAAGGAGACTTGTGTGAGGAAATACTAGGAGAGATTGAGTGTAGAATGGCAAAAGGATAAAGCAGATGATGGGAGGGAAGTGGGTGAGGAATGGGAGGCATTTAAGGAAGCAGTGATGGCATGTGCAAAAGATGCATGTGGCATGAGAAAGATGGGAGGTGGGCAGATTAGAAAGGGTAGTGAGTAGTGGGATGAAGAAGTTGTTAGTGAAAGAGAAAAGAGGTATTTGGACAGTACTTACAAGGAAGGAGTGCCAGTGACTGGCAGATGTATAGAGAAAGTATGAGGAGGTCAGTAGGAAGGTGCAATGGTTGAAAAAAGAGGGCAAATGAGAGTTGGGGTGAAAGAGTATCATTAAACGTTCAGGAGACTAAAAAGATGTTTTGGGAGGAGGTAAATGACATGCAAAAGACAAGATAACATCAGTGAAGGGGAGAAGTGATAACAGGTAGTGATAAAGTGAGAAGGAGATGGTGCGAGTATGTTGAAGGTTTGTTGAATGTGTTTGATGATAAAGTGACAGATGTAGTGTTTTGGTCAGGGTGGTGTGCAAAGAGGTCAGGGAGAATGGTTTGGTGAAGAGGAAAGAGGTGGTGAAAGCCTTGTGGAAGATGAAATCTGGCAAGGTGGAGAGTTTGGATGGTATTGCAGTTGAATTTATTAAGAAAGGGGGTGATGGGGTTGTTGATTAGTTGGTAAAGATATCTATTCAGTGTATGTAAGAATCATGGTGAAATGCCTGAGGATTGACAGAATGCATGTATAGTGCCATTGTACAAAGGCAAAGGGGATAAATGTGAGTGTTCAAACTACTGAGGCATAAGTTTATTGAGTATTCCTGGGAAACTGTATGGGAGGGTATTGATTGAGAGGGTGATGGCAATGACATAGCTTCAGACTGGAGAGGAGCAGTGTGGTTTCAGAAGTGTTAGAGGATGTTTGGATTAGGTGTTTGCTTTGAAGGATGTGTGTGAGAAATATTTAGAAAAAACGGATGGATTTGTACGTGGCCTTTATGGATCTGGAGAGGTCATATGATAGGGATGATAGAGATGCTTTGTGGAAGATCCTAAGAGGATATGGTGTGAGGGGTAAGCTGCTAGAAGCAGTGAAAAGTTTTTCTCAAGGATGCAAGGGTTGTGTACAAGTAGGGAGAGAGGAGAGTGACTGGTTCCCAGTGAAGTTCAGTCTGTGGCAGGGGTGTGTGATGTCTCCATGGTTGTTTGATTTGTTTATAGATGGGGTGGTTAGAGAGAGAGAGAGAGAGAGAGAGAGAGAGAGAGAGAGAGAGAGAGAGAGGTGCTAGTATGCAGTCTGTTGGGGGATTAGAGGGGCTGGGAAGTGAGTCAATTGCTGTTCGCTGATGATACAGCACTGATGGCTAATTCATTTGAGAAACTGTAGAAGAGCAAGGTATTAGGTTCAGAAGGGTTGAGGATCAAGTTAGTTGGGATGTAAGTTTGAATGGAGAAAAATTGGAGGAAGGGAAGTGTTTTAGATATCTGAGAGTGGACTTAGAAATGAATGGAACCATGAAAGCAGAAGTGAGTCACAGGGTGGGGGAGTGAGCGTAGGTTCTGGGGGCGATGAAGAATGCGCAGAAAGAGAGAACGTTATCTCAGAGAGCAAAAATGGGTAAGTTTGAAGGAATATTAGTTTCAACAATATTATATGGTTTCGAGGCATGGGCTATAGATTGGGTTGCATGGAAGAGGGTGGATGTGTTGGAAATGAAATGTTTGAGGACAGTATGTGGTGTGAGGTGGTTTGGTTAAGTAATGAAAGAGTAAGAGAGATGTATGGAAATAAAAAGAATGTGGTTGAGATAGTAGAAAAAGGTGTGTTGAAATGGTTTGGTCATATGGAGAGAATGAGTGAGGAAAGGTTGACAAAGAGGATCTATGTGTCAGAGGTGGAGGGAATAAGGAGAAGCAGGAGACCAAGTTGGAGGTGGAATGATGGAGTGAGAAAGATTTTGAGTGATCAGAGCCTGAACATACAGGAGGGTGAGAGGTGTGCAAGGAATAGAGTGAATTGGAACGATGTGGTATTCTGGGATCGATGTGCTGTTGATGGACTGAATGTGGAACGTCTGGGATAAACCATGGAAAGGTCTGTGGGGCCCGGATGTGGATAGGGAGCTACGGTTTTGGTGCATTTCACATGACAGCTAAAGTTGAGTGTGAACAAATGTGGCCTTTTTTCTCTGTTTTCCTGACACTACCTCACTGAAGCAGGGGGTAGCAATGCTGTTTCCTGTGGGACGGGGTATCTACAAGAATGGATGAAGGCAAGCAGATATGAATATGTACTTGTATATGTATGAATGGATGAAGGCAAGCAGATATGAATATGTACTTGTGTATGTATATATGTATATGTTGATGGAAAGGATCACAATTTTGAGCAATCACATGTTTACCAAATGGCGTCTTAGCTTCATCTCTTCTATATATATCAATTGACTATTATATTTCTCTCTTGTGTCTCCCCTGATTATGTGATTATTACATGAAAGTGCACTTGGGAACTTATCATGTTTCATTTTCCCTGTGGACTCAAAGATATATGTTGATATGTATATGTATGTATATGTGCATGCATGGGTGGTTATGTATATATGAATGGATGGGCTTTTCTTTGTCTGTTTCCTGGCACTACCTTGCTGACACAGGAAACAGCGATCAAGTATGATGATAAAAAGATATATAATATATATTTTGATATAGCATTTACGAGAGAGCCATGATTAGGGTATTTAGTTTTCTGTGATGTCTCAGATGCTATGAACAAAAAAAATGTGAAATGGTTGCATTGGAGGAAAGTGTAAAGTAAAATACCTTTACTTATCAGCATGGAGGCTAGGTGACTGGTAGTATGAATAGAAATAATATGTATTGAGGCTAGGCAACACACCATTGAGTGGAGTTGGGTATAATGTCTCCTTTGGCAACCCTTTCATCCTGAAACTAATACTGAGAGATGACAACTGTTGTCCACTTGTTTACTAGTGAATGCACCCAGGTCATTGATAAGGTTGTAGCTTGGAGAGGTGGCAGGGAAATTGAAGCAGAAAAGAAAGAAAGAAAAAAAAAAGAGGCTGAGGTAAATTTGTAGGTTGGTGAAATAAGAAGAGTGACCAGTAATGGATAGGGGAAAAAAAATCTCACCAAAGTACCAAGGGTATGTGTTACGTACGTGTATCTGCCTGCCATCTCTGATGAGTTTCCTGATGCAGTTGAAGCACATAGCAAAGCACATGCCACCCAGCAGGCCACACCCGAGTGTCAGGATAATAATGATGTGCTCAGACTGGATGTCGAACTTGGCTTTGTTCAGCATCTAATCCGGGGAGACACATGATATAGTAACAATGTTACAGAAGATGGGGATTAGCTAAGATTAAAAATTTAAGATGAGAATGTTATGCTCAGGTTGAAGGTAAAGGGGAATTAAAGCAAATGGGAAAAGGGTGGGGAGAAGGAAGTGGAAGGGAGAGAAGAGGCATAAGGGGGAAGGAAGGGGAGAGGAAGATTGAGAGAGGAGGCAGATGAGGGTAGAGGATAAGTAAAGGAAGGGGATGTCATAAAAGGAAAGAGAAAATGAGAGAGGAGGCAGGTGAGGGTAAAGGATTGAGGAAGGAAGGGGATGTTATAAAAGGAGAGAGAAAAGAAATATATATCACTCCTCTTTCATCATATCCTATGTCTTCTTCCCTTCTCTTTTACTCTGTCTACTCCCTCCTCCTCTTTATTTTCTTACCTTAGCTTCACTCCTCTCCCCTATAACCAAACAACTGATATTGTGATATTCTCTCTTCTTTCTCTCCATTTAGCTTTTGTTTTCACCTCTCCCCAACTTCATTGCCTTCTAGCATAGTCCCTCTCCCACTTTCTTGTTCCCCCTCTTCCTGTAATTTCTCTCCACTCCTCCTATCCTTTTCTATTCTGTTCATCTTATTCCTTTTCCTTCTTTCCTGCCCTTCCCTTCTTCTCTCTCTCCTCTCCCTATCTGCCTTGACCTCAAGTCTAATTCATTCTCCTTTTTTAATCACTGTACTAATTTCCCATCTCACCTTCCACATTTCCTTACTCCTTTTCTTAGTAATCCCCATTCCTTCACTCCTCACCCCATAAACATCTCACCTTTCCTTTCTTTCCTTTGTCTCACTTCCTGCTTCTGTTTATCTTGTCTCCTGCTCTTCCTCTTTTTATTGTTTATCTCCTCTCCATCTTGTTCACTCTTCATTTCCCTTGTCTTCCTCGCTACCCTTCCATATTCTTTTCTTCCCATCACCCTCCTTCCCCCCCTCTGTTTGCCTTTCTGTGAGTCTTCCTTCCATATTTTGTCCTATCATCATCATCTCATTGTCTCTAGTGCACCCTGTCCTGTTCTTCATCTTACTACCCCCCCATCTCTCCTTACTAACCAGGGAGGTATACTACACCTGGGTGTTGGGGGGTTAATGTCAGTGGTGCGGTTAGCCAGCATTACAGTTACTACTATCAGGTACCACTTCTTGGCCAAGGTTGCTGTTATATCTTTTTGTCTCACCTACAAATGCACTCTGTATCACAAGGTGCACTTGACAAGTGGTAACTCATATGACTTAATATTCTTATAATTGAATTTTTAGAATTATCTACTGCATAATCAGTATTCTTAACTCTAAATTTTCCTATGGTAAACACATTGCACCAGCCCTGCTTAATAGCAAAATCTCTTTTTGTATGCATAAAAATGAAAACAAATATTTAGAGGAATTCTCGTGTTACCATCACCTTTCTAAAGGTTCCTACAGCCCAGGGCTGTATTACATCCAACAGAAGAAAAATGTAGACTCCTTGAGAGTGAAAAGTTCTTCGATGAGAGTGTACTTCCAGGGATAGTATTGCCAGGGGGACTTTTCACTTTTGATGTAACCCCATGCAGGTGGCACCTGGTAACACTTGTAAATAGGGCTACCTCGCTAACACAGGAAAAGGCAATCGAGTAGAATAATAGAAAAGATATATATATATACAGTAAACCCTCGATTTAACATTAATAGGGGAAGGGATGTCTCTTAATGCCAAAAGTCTGTTAAACGAATGTAACCTATGGGCTATTTTTTAATACAATATACAATGTTCAGTAATACAATATACAGTACTGTGCAATATAGAATTATTGAATTATAATTAAGAATATATAATATTTAATCACCTTTTTGACAGTGTAGTTGGAGAGTATTTTGAGGGACCAAGTGAATATTTTTCCCTCTATTGCTCAGTCATCTGTTCTTGACACTACCTCTCTAACTCGGGAAATGGTGAATATGTATGGAAAATAAGTTGTGTTACCCTAAAGGACTGTTTATCAAACTCAAGAAGGAGGCCAGTAGGATAATGGAAAGGCACTGAAGGAATGTTATAAACAACACAGAAAAACAGGAAGTATCAACATGGATGGCTTGATATGCATTTTAATGTGTTTTGGATATCTGGTCATACTATGGGGAAACTGGTCGAGCTATTGCTGAGAGAATTAGTGAACATAAAGCTGATATACATCATCATAGGATATTGAATGTGCTTGTTGACCACATGGACAATTATGAACACCTACCAAAGTGGCAAAAGTTGAAATCGGTGCATAAGGGACTAATGTAGCAAGTAAGAAAAAGCTGTAGAGGCTGCCAACATATGTGTGAATGAAGTGATAAACAGTCATGAGGGCTTTATACATTAAGCTGCACCATTGGCAAAAAATGGTGGTCGCAGAAAGAAGGGGAAAATGACAGAAATGTAGAACACAGCTAGCCGAGGATAAGGGACATAGAGTGGCGTCCAATGGGATAGCACTGTCTTGCCAGGATAAAGAGATTGGTATCAATGTATCTTAGTTTCTCTGAAGAAGGCTTCTGCACTAGCGAAAACATTAGAAGAATAAAACACGGAAGCTCTTCCCATGTTTACTCACCATCCCAATTCATATATATGTGTGCATGTATTACTGAACTCTTCCTGCTCAAAGTAACGCCACAGGAGAAAAGTCACCTTTGGTGAGGCTGTATCACTGGAAGTACAGTTTTGTCAAAGAACTTCTCACTCCAAAGGGTCTGCAATTTCCAGCTACTGAAAGTAGTGCAGCCTTGGGCTGCAGGAGCCTTTAGAAAGGTCCTGGGGTTGTTCAAAATAAACATATATATATATATATTATCTCTTGGGATAGGGGAGAAAGACTACTGCCCACATATCTTTAGTATGTCATAGAAGGCAACTAAGAATGGCAGGATCTTTTTTTTTTTTTTTTCCTGTAAGGCTGTCATGTCTCCTGGATGCTATGTCACTCAAGGGAAATAGCAAACAAGTATGAAGGAAAATATATATATATATATATATATATATATATATATATATATATATATATATATATATATATATATATATATTATATATATATATATATTATATATATATATATTATATATATATATTATATAGTGCATACCTCTGAATTAGGTACGAGTGGGCTGTGGCACAACCATCAAGGATAAACATGAAATAAAACCACGACAACTGTATTCACCCTCAACCAGTATTTTATTGGTTCTCCCTCTCTTCATACACTTGAAGGAATTAGGAACTGAATCAGCAAGGCTCTTAGACTCTTTAGGGGCCATCTTTGCCCAAATTACATAAATGGCTGCCTAAAGTTTAGGTAGCGATGAAATATCCATGTTATAAAATTTCATATTCATAAGTGCCCACAGGGTTTTGTTTATTTCAAATCTGATGAACTCCTTGGCCGTTTTCTGAAAACTTCACCTACACAATCCCTAAGCCAATCGGTGACTTTTTTGGGAGTGTGGCAGTGAGCCCCATCGTGCATTAACACTTTGGCACTGGACTTTTGGAATGAATCTGGAAGATGACCACCAGTAGCTCGAGGTAACTATGTCTGTTCTTAGTTTCATTCTTTTGTAACACTCCAAGGTGTCCAATTGAAATAATCTCATACCATAAGTGAAACAGGGAACTTTACAGTGCTTGCAGTGTACTTGGGGTCAAATGGATCACAGCCTGGTCATCTGTACACACGCTCAATATGGCCACCTGTCACAGAAAAGGTAGACGTATTGCTTTACTAGACACTTATGAACTTAGCTGTATCCCACACTACATTTGAGCTGTTTGAGATGCAGCCTGGAGTCCTGATACTTAAGGTATTCGTGTAAGTGGTGGTGCACTGTCTATACAACATCACTGAGCAGTTGAGAGTTTTTTCTGTTGATTATTTTACAGTCGAACATGAATCTGCATTCATTTGATATACAAAAACATTCAGAGTGTGTGAAGAGGTTTTTCTGGTCTTCCCAGGGTATTTCCCATGGGTCAGAGTCTCAGTGCTGCCACAGCCGTAATCAAACCATGGAAATTTTGTGGGGCCTAGATGTGGAAAGGGAGCTGAGGTTTCGGTGCATTGCACATTACAGCTATAGACTGAGTGTGAACGAATGTGGCCTTTGTTGTCTTTTCCTATCGCTACCTCACACGTGCGGGGGGAAGGGGGTGCCATTTCATGTGTGGCGGGGTGGCGACAGGAATGGACGAAGGCAGCAAGTATGAATATGTACATGTGTATATATGTATATGTCTGTGTATGTATATCTATGCATACGTTGAAATGTATGGGTATGTATATATGCGTGTATGGGCATTTACGTATATACATGTATGTGGGTGGGCTGGGCCATTCTTTCGTCTGTTTCCTTGCGCCACCTCGCTAATGTGGGAGACAGCAACTAAGTATAATAAAATATCTATGTGTATATATCCCTGGGGTTAGGGGAGAAAGAATACTTCCCACATTTTCCCTGCATGTTGTAGAAGGCGACTAAAAGGGGAGGGAGCGGGGGGCTGGAATATATATATATATATATATATATATATATATATATATATATATAAACTTAAACAGGGGTGTTATTCTTCAAGCTGTATATGGATCCAAGGTCTAAAAGTTGTATTTAAAGTAGTTACAGGTAGGAGTGCAAATTGATACACAAGCAAATATATTGTCTTGATAAGTCTTGCATAACTGGACTCAGAAGCAGAATAAGGCTAAATGGGATCTAAAACTTCTGGTTAAAATGACAAATGGCAACAATTTCTTTACAGTATCTCTTATAAAGAGTGTGCCAGGCACACAAGCCAGGGATTGTCACATAAGTTACCTTCACTTTCATAGGTACAAAATAAGTCTACTGGATGAATTTATGGTTTTTCATTAGCTTCTGTCTTAGTCATATTCCTGCCGAAGTAGGCAAGTGAAAGATGTCTTTGCAAGGCTAACCTTCGTTTTTCACCTGTTGATGACTAAGCCAGGAGCCAGAATTCACCAGACTCATATATACCAGTAGGAAGGACACCAGTTTTTAATTTTAAGATCCAGTGTTACAGTCATTACCAGTGAGAGCACATGGATGAGGGTGAAGTAGAAGGGAGCGTACTCACTTTGCAACCTTCTTCGTCATACTCATGGCGACAATTCTTGATGCCATTGCACTCAAGGGACTTGTCAATACAGGTGGCGTCATCACAATCATACTCATCCTCCGTGCAAGACTGGCTATCGTCTGTTGGGGTACAGGCTGATCACTAACACCAATAAGCACTTCCAGTAGTTTGTCACAATCCAAACTTGAGAATCACCTTGGGGAATCATGAAACCAATTCAAGGCTCCCATATCACTTTGAGGGATAAAGATAAAAATGTCATATTTTATCTAGGAGAATACTTATTCAATATCAGAATATTATGCACAGAAATACCTTTCGAAGCAAAATAAGATATTCACAGAAACCAATAACACCAAGAAAAATCATGTTCAAAATATTTCTCATCATAACTTAGAATTTATGATACTGTAGATCCAGGAAAGAAACCGTGTAATTGGTGATGTAAATGGATATTTTGAATACCATCATAGGTATGGGGTTACAGGAGTACCCCGGAATGAGAGGATATGAAGATTATGTACCTTTGTGGGTAAAAGTGTTGCAAAAAATATATGTTTTCAAAACTTTGATTAATGTGCAGTGTTACAGACAGGGAGAGTGAAAATATAGTAGACAAGGATATGATATGATGTGTTTGTTTTCAGGAAGAATATGACAATGTGGAGATGTGATCAATGAGAAGGTGGGGATGGAGCTTGTCAGATCACATGACAAGTGATTTGTAAGTTGCCTTTTATTATAGTTACACTAAGTAGAAGTGGGAATAGAAAAGCAAAAGGGATAAAAGATGTATGACTGAGGGAGATGTAGTAAGTGTGAAACTTCCAGATTAAATGAAAAACTGGGAGATGTCAATGAATGGTCCAAAGTATAGCATAGGTGGTGTGGTACTATGTAAGGAAAGCATTAAAAGAGACTGCCATAGATGCTTGGCACTTTAAGAATTGCATGTGGAAAATGGGAACAGCAAGTTAGAAGTTGATGAATAAGGAAAAATAGTATGGATACAGAAGCTAATTCTTTTAAATAGCGGTGATGTATGGATGGCTAAGAATATAGACAGCTCTGAAAAAAAGTGCTTATGAGTAAATGGAAGGCAGATACATAAGGATCCAAGAAGGGTAAATGAAAATCTATCAAATCTATTGTCAATAAATCCATTCATGTTTATATGGACCGGATCGAGTGCATTCAGGCATGCACCAGTTGTTGGGTCCTTAGAACTGGTGTCTTCAGCTGATAAAGCTTGGAACCCCACTACTATTGAATGAAAATGTAAAGGATAATGGTTCGATATTTTTTTCAGATGGATGAATAAAAATGCAAAGGGGAAATCTGTGAATAGATAGGGTATGTTAGAAAAATATCTAGGAGAATGCATGCAACAAAACATAAAATTGGCACAAGATGTTGAAAGTACTTTTAGGACATTTTTTTTAGAGAGGAGGAAAGGTTAGAATAGGTATGGATGAAGGAAGACAATAAAATGCAGGCAAGAAAAGCGGTAATGTACTTAAAATTGGGTGACATGAAGTGGTAAGGTAATGATGAATGCAGGTCAGATTGCTGGTTAATGGATTTGATGTATTTACTGTTGAATAATGGTTAGGCCTTTGCCAACTGGATGAAAGCAGGAAATGTCCAAGTTGTTAACAACAGAGTGAAGTGATGTAGAAATTAATGAGGAATAAGTGCACTGAACACTGAGTGCAGGTTATGTGAAAGGAAAATCAAGATCGCCTGACTGAAATATAGATATGATCAATTTTAAAAAGCACAAATGAACTATATATTTGCACCAAGGCAGACAATAACATAAGTTCTGTATAATATGAGAAGCTTTTAATGGTGTAGGAAAAGACACATGATAATGATAAGGCACTCAGGGGAGTTTGACTGTGTTTAAGACTTTTAACCTGGAAATAGTACTTGTATAAAGGTAAATGGTGGTATTAGTGATCTTAAAACTAAATGTGGGAGTAAGTCTAGGCTGAACAATGTCTTCATAAGTTGCAAATTTTTTTTATGAATAAAGCATTGCACAAGGTGAGAGACTGGGTAATGGGCATGGTACAGTTTTGTTAAACCATGGTGGAAGTGAACGGAAGATGCCACAGTTGTTGTATGCATTTGATGCTGTTCATTTAGCTGACTTGGTAGAAGAGTTAGATAGAAGATTAAGTTGCTGTAACTATCTTTAGGAGCAGGATGTTTACTGTAAATGTAAGAGCAAGATACTTGATGAAAAGGTGGCCTGTCACAGTGCAATATCAGTTTGAGTTGGATGCTTTATAAGTTTTAAATGAGTCAAGGTATTTAGGAATTTTGATCACTAAGGATGGAAGTGAGTAGGTTGTAAAGAGTAGGGTAATGGAGGTGCACAGGAAATTGTAGTGAATAGGAAGGATAGATATAATATGTAAGAGTCTTGCATGATAGAGTACCTATTCTAATTCTGATGTATGAAAGTAAAACTTTATAGCTCTTTTGGATAAAAGAATAAGAGGTTTAGAGATGTTGCAAAGTACCTTGCACATAGGTAAGAACTCATAGACAATGAAGACGTGAGACTGATACAGGGTATGAAAATGATATTTGAAAGATGCATCTTCTAAGACGCTGTGACCAGGTACAATGCATGGCAGAATGACAGGATTACTAAGAAGATATATATTAGTTCTGTTGAAGGTAAAAAAAATGGGATGACCATGGTTAAATGGACAGATGCTGGTCTTTGAACTGATTTGGGTTAGTGGTATTTTGGATGAGGGTGACAGGAATCATTTCTTGACGGTGTGAAATGGAGTCTTTTGTATTAAAAGGTGGAGGTGTTCATACGACATTTTTTTTTATTCACTCATGCATAAAAAGTGACTAAAGTAAGGCATACATGTCCTCACATTAGCATCGACACTTTAACTTAAAGAATTTAGGTTGAGGATGTGTAAATGAATAGTCTGGCTTTATGCACTTGAGCCAACCCATATAAATGAGAATGGAATTAGAAAAAAAAAAAAAAGATGGTTGAATGGTTCTCAAGGGAATCTAATGTCTTTGAGAATCCGTCATACATATCATTGTTTTATTGCACGTGGTTAACAAAATTTATCCAAATGATGTCACCTTTTTATGAAAAATATGACATAATTGGAGATAGAATATGAAGAAAGGATGCAGCAACCTCCTTACCAGCTTTGGCACTCATCTCACCTTCACCATCCTGCATTCTGTCCCTGAATGCTGTATACCATGCTTTGAATTTGGTCTTCAAGGCCTGCTCATGGGCAGTGAAGAATCGGAAGTACATAAGGTTGCTCTTGGTAACAAAGGGATCTGCAACAGAGCCACAGTAGTGCTTAATGCGGTGTTTGAGGTCAGTATGCTTGCCGAAGATGTCTACATAATTAACGTCGCACTCATTTGGCTCAGCTAGCTCAAAAGTTTCGAAGAACATGTAGATCTGCAAGTAGGAGGAGGACGTAAGACTGAGCCAAGACAAAAGGACTTGGGAGTTCTATTAGCAAGGGACAATGTAATATGTAAATCTAAAGAGACTGAGCATTTGGATTTGCGAGCAAGAGGAAGAACATGTAGATCTGCAAATAAGGGGGAGAAGAACTTATAAGTGAGGAGTCTAACAAAATGTCTGTTTAAAATGTTTAAAAGCAGGAGTAGAGTAAGATATGTATATCTGCATCCTGGGCCAAGGGTAAAAGAATCATTATTACTCCAGGAAGATATGTACATCTGCAGGTCTGGTGGTGATGAGATAGAGGAAAAGCCCAATGGATATAGAAGAATGGGAAAAAATTTGCAAATCCTAGAGAGGGGATGAGATATGTAAACCTTGAAGGCACTAGATCGTGTAGATCTAGGGGAGAGAAAGAAGGATATGCAGGTTTAAGGTTAGGAGAGATCTTTTAGACATGGGAACAGGGGAGAAGATGAGGATCTGTGAGAGGCCTTGTACATCTGTGAAAAGTGTATATTCATGTATCCTTGTGTGTAAGGAATTCATGTGGATCTTAGGCAGGGAGAGCAAACAGAACGATAGGCAGAATAGAAGAATAGATAGACCTGAGGCCAAGAGAAGAGAACATGTAGGACTGGGGACAGTGGCGAATGTACAGACTTATAGAATATGTATGTAAGCCTGAGGATAGGAAAGATAAACATATATATCTAGGGGCAGGAAAAAGGAGGCAATCTTTTGGGACAGTATGTATGTATGCATTACAATGAAAAATGAGGAAAAAAGAAAATGTAATTAAACTGTGCCAAGAAAACCCAGAAAAACTCTCCCAAATTTACGAAAGTGTGAAGGTTAACAAAGGGGGCTGGAAGCATCAGGGATGGGACATGCCAAAGTTTGAGGATGGAAAGAATAGTAGAGAGAGAGATGGGAGCAGGGCGGAGGCGTGAGATAACAAGCATACATATGCAGTAGGGCTGGGCCAGTGGTGAGTGGTCTACCTTAGTGAGGGTGATGGGGATGTACACCCGATCAAGAAAAGGAATGAAAATCTTTACAGTTTTGTGTTAGTACGACGTAACGGACGATGGCATTTGGCAAATGTACTAGGAGGGTCTTACCACGTATCGTTAAGGGATGAACTACTGGTGACATTTCCTGTCATTTGTCGCATTACCTTTTTAATATATAATGAATTATCCATGTCTCACCATATATGGAGTACATTGTGTAGCATAATTATTAATGTTGGAGATATACCTTTGTCTATGTGCGCTGGTCATTACATTAGTTTGAGCATTGTTTATGTAATCTTGATTGTTACTCATGTTATAAGAAATCCTGATGAGTATTTGCACCTTGTGAAACCAGATGTTAAGTAAATGTTTCAAGGTGATTATTCAGACATGAAAGAAAACGGAAATAAACAGAAATTAATAATTGAGGGGGCAGACGGGAAAGTTGTGCTGGTTGCCAGATAGGTCCTGCTGGATTGATGTATTTTCGTTGTGTTGATTGCATGTAATGTTATTGCAAGAGGTCACTATTTTGACTTAACCCAATCTTATCATTTGTGAATCTTACTTTTATTGGATCTAAGAATACGTACATCTACTGTAAGGTAAGCAATATTGGGCGATCACTTATGTGAATCTTTCATGTAGATAAATACGATGTATTTATTGTACATTTCATAGTCATTACTGTGAGGAGGAGTTACCATAATTATTTGGGAATGCGCCTGTTGGTAATGCTTACTAACCCTGCCTAGACAAAATCAGGAATCGTATTGTTCATTTTGACATTCATAGGACCGACCCCATGAGTAACGATCCTTTTTGTTTGTGCTTGCGGGCCGACTTTTCATACAAAAGCGTGCTGTTAAGCAATTATCACAAGAAACAAAAAGTCTTTCTTCACTTTCTGTAGATGTGTACGGTGTAAGGTCACTAGTGGTATGTCTTCCTTCCTCGCAAAGTTCATGGGGCGTTAAGAGCATGATTAAGTACGGGGCAGAAGAGGGAACGTGGTGTTGGCAGTAGTCAGACAGCAGATGGTTTAGGGACGGGGCGTGTCACCTTAATGCCAAGTACAGGTTATCGGTCAACAACGAGTAGAGGCCTCGGCAGCCAGGTATACCCCAGGTGGGAGTAAGAGAAGGAAAAAAAATCCGACCACAGGAGGCACTCGTAGTAGGTGTCTGGGGACCCAGTGTGGGTTCTCGTCCCTGGTCTTCCTCCTTTTCGCTACTCTTGCAAATCGACACAAAATGGAGCCGAAGTTTGCGTGAACGAGGCTTTGAGAGCGGCGGTAGCTCCTCGGGTTTGCACTTCCCCTGAGTGGATGTTGGGTTCACAGGGGGGGGGGGGGTGTTTGGCGGCTCAGGAAGCAAGTGGTAGGTGGGTAGAAGTGACTGTACAGTAGTACAGTATCACGGTCCCCCTCTTGGTACGTGGCCAAGACACCGGGGGATGGTTGATGGCAGGGGCTTAATTTCCGGGCCTTTGAATGTGTGTGTAAACACGCTTGTGAAACGCTTACTGCACGTGCCTCGTCCCTCAGCTCTGACTGTGGTTACCCTCCCCCCCTTAGCGTGGTCTTTACCTCCTTGCCGTTATTCGTCCCTGGGTGAGGACGCTGGGATAGACGGGTCTTGACGATGCGAAGTGTTGTCATATGTCGACCTTGAGGACACCGCTCATACATCCGCTCCACCCAGACTGGCTTCTTCACTTACAATTGGATTGTGGTAGCTACATCTTTGGCCAACATGTGACGAACACACACACACACACACACACACACACACACAGTGGATGACTCTCTGGGTCGTGAGATACAAATTAAGCAAAAGAGAATCAGTTGGAAGATAAGACCTCAAAACGAAAACGGAGGAGGGAGATGTACTTCCATATAAAGAAGCGGAAACCCTAGGAAAAAAAAAAAGAGCAAGTATGGTGCGGTGGTCTTACCTTCTGTGTGGTCTTCACCCTGATGACCCACGTGCAGTCGACGGGGTAGTCGTAGTTGATGGAGTAGTTGAGCGTGGCCTGCGTGATGTTGGTGTGCGACACAAGACCCTGCACCCCAGACATCTCGAACTGACAGGGATCGACCTCCGGCCGCTCCATCGCTGAGCGACACAACACAGCACAACAGGTCGCCGGTAGCCGCGTCAGGTGTCAGGGACGAACATACGGAAAAGAGAAAGAGGAGGAGAGAATGAATGTCTCCGTCTTGGTTAGAGACGTGTCATGTTTGATACGAAGGATTGATGGGGTAAGAGGAGGAGGAGGAAAGGTGCATTTCACATGTGTGCATTCTAGAGCATGAACAGTTTGGTCAGTGAATGGAAGAACAGATGGTTCAGTGTCTGCAGAATACCGCTGGCTCTCAGCCATTAAGACACATGCTGTATACAACAGTATCATCAATGGATGATGACATACAGGTCCGTACGTACGATGGCAATGATTAACACGCGTGTCACAGCATCTTTCATACCTGTGACCATAAGGGAATCATCCATACCCATCATTATTGAGGAACTAGACACAAGGCTGGGAACGGATGAACTGTGAGGGAGCAGGTACCACTGGAGACGGATAGAGGGGAGGGCATGACGTGTGTGGTGGTGCTACGCTGACCGTTGAACAGTGAGGTTGGAGGACAAGCGTCTCGTCGTCACACACGACCGGAAAAAAAAAAAAAAAACTACGAATGTATTCCCTGAAAGATAGTTACAGCTGCCATCAACCACCGAATACCTTTAATTTAAAGTAAAGGGAAAAAAAGGAAGTGTTAAACGTGATAGATAGATGGGTTGGTTAGCAAGCTGGCAGGGGACAAGAGAGGGGGACGGAATGGAGTGATGATCGTCCCGCTCCGACAACCCGGTCCCCTCGGGGCGGGAGATGAGGTCTCCCGCCCGGGACAGATGTAATCAGCGTCCCTCACAGTGACCCCTGGCCGCTCGCTGACACTCCCGCCCGCACCCTCGACCATAACACTGGCACGAGGTGTGATGCAAGGTCGAGGGTGCGGCACCCCAGGAGACCCAACAGTCACGATAAACGGGGGAAAAAAAGGGGGGGGGGGATAGATAAATATATACTCGTCCGGCATGGAGGGAGGGAGAATAGATTGAGATGTTATTCTGTTGAGGGCAGGAGGGTGGCCGGATGATTGTGCCGATGGAGAGAGGGGAAGCTCCACACCTGTATTGGGGATAAAAGGGGAGATACGTATGTGCTCAGGGTCCAGAGGGAGCCGTGGCAGCCTGAAGGACTGGCCTGCCTTAATAAGGAGAGGGACTTGACGTTATATGCACCACTGGGCTCCAGAGTGCTTGCAGGAGGGGGAACTAGAGGTAATGCACCAGTGGGTTCCAGAGTGCTTGCAGGAGGGGGAACCGGAGGTAATGAACCCCTGGGCTCCACAGTGCTTGCAGGAGGGGGAACCAGAGGTAATGCACCAATAGGCTCCACAGTGCTTTCATGAGGAGGGGAACCAAATTAATGTACCACTGGGCTCTAGATGGCTTTGCATGGACCATTTCCTTTATCCTGGTTGGCGCTGTGTTACCGAGGATAGTAGTAGCATTAGCCCACCATCCAAAGCCTTTCTCTTATGGAATCCTTTGACGCTACGTCTTGCTTCGGGATGTCCCACTCTCTTCAGAAAAGCAGTGATGTTTGCACAACTTTAACATTTGTCCCACTGAAGTATCCCCCACTGATTTCATGCACAGTGTAACATTTGTCCCACTGAAGTATTCCCCACTGATTTCATGCACAGTGTAACATTTGTCCCACTGAAGTATCCCCACTGATTTCATGCACAGTGTAACATTTGTCCCACTGAAGTATTCCCACTGATTTCATGCACAGTGTAACATTTGTCCCACTGAAGTATCCCCCACTGATTTCATGCACAGTGTAACATTTGTCCCACTGAAGTATTCCCACTGATTTCACGCACAGTGTAACATTTGTCCCACTGAAGTATTCCCACTGATTTCACGCACAGTGTAACATTTGTCCCACTGAAGTATTCCCACTGATTTCATGCACAGTGTAACATTTGTCCCACCGAAGTATCCCCCACTGATTTCATGCACAGTGTAACATTTGTCCCACTGAAGTATCCCCACTGATTTCATCCACCGTGGCTTCGCGCCTGCGTAAGGCAGATTACCTCACCAGCCACTTTGTCCAGTGGTCTGAGTACATTCGTCCGTACGAAGCATATGAGCTGTTTCGTCCGGTGAGAGAAAGGGCGAGGCAGATTTTACCTTTCTGTATTGGCGGGAACACCGTCTGACTCCTCAATCAACGAACCCACAGCTGGTGGCTGATGTCCTCACTGTGTTACGCCGCCCAGCTGGGTGCTGTCTCCCGAGACTAGGGGACTCCAGGCCTAGTACTAGGGAGGCTACGCTCTCTAGATTATTTTTTCCCCACCCCAGACTCCAGTTTGATGGAAAATCACCGACAAGACACCCTCTGATGGGAGGGAAATTTTTTAGTGGTCAGCTGAGCAAGTGCCCCTTCCAAAAAAAAAAAAAAAGACCCGGGGAAAAAATTGGTTAATGTAGTTTTTGTTTCGGGTGGCCCTCTTGTGTGCACCTCTCCCTTCGATGCTTAATAACACGTTGAGTCTGTGGGAACCTCAGTGCGGTTTATCAGAAAGAGAGGCCTTGGTGTTGTGGCCTCCCTCGCAACACCAGCAGCAGATTAACCTGCTGGGCCTCACAGTGCCATACCTCAGTTCCCCCCCTCGACACAGCAGCCTCCTCTGGAATTTGGGTCCAGTGGTTTCTGCGATAACACTTGGTCTTCATCAGCACGCAATGGAAACGGCTGTAGTAACTACCTCAGCAGCAGTCGTGTTATCACCAGAGAAAGAAAAGATTATATCACACACACACACACACACACACACACACACACACATGAGCTGTACAACGTATATATCATTACATAAACGTACATCATGCGAGTACAGACCTGTATTTTTCATGTACCGGTAGACGGCCCTGAAGCCCTTGTACTCTATGTTCTCGTCTGAAGTGAACCGCAGCCAGAGGTAGCGGTCCTTGGAGGTGATGATTGGGGGGAACTTCTGCCCGCAGTAGCGTCCCTTCAGGTCCGAGTAGCCATGTGCCCCGTCCCGCACCTCCAGGAAGTCGTAGTCGCACTTCTCCGATGGTTCCAAGTCGAAGTAGTCCCGAAAGTCGATCTGGATCATGTATCCGTATTTGGCTGTGCCGGGAGACAGGTGGGGAAGGAGCTCAGTGGGGAGAGGAATTTGGATGAATCATGAGGAAAAAGAACTGATTAACAGGAACAACTGCAAGTGTGTAAACAAGAACAACTGCAAGTGTGTAAACAAGAACAACTGCAAGTGTGTAAACAAGAACAACTGCAAGTGTGTAAACAAGAACAACTGCAAGTGTGTAAACAAGAACGACTGCAAATGTGTAAACAGGAACAACTGCAAGTGTGTAAACAGGAACGACTGCAAATGTGTAAACAGGAACAACTGCAAGTGTGTAAACAGGAAGAGGACGCTACCTTCAAGTCGTAGGATGCACTCGGTGTCGTTGGGGTAGTGGTTGGGGTAGAGCGGGCTGTAGAACTCCATCAGCTCCGTGTTCGGTTCGCTGAAGAGGCGGCACTTGTCCTCGTTCTTGGTGGTGCTACTCGTCGCCCCGTTCACTGACTTGCTGAAGCGGCGACCTGCGGGAGGAGGACGACACTGGTCTGTTACCTGCTCTTCCCTGGCCAGGAGTCGTGACTTTTGAGGCTGACCGTTGAGCCGAAGGGGAAGTGTGGGCCTGGCAGTCCTCATGATTATTTATTAATACGGGTGAACCTCAGCCGGCGGAAGGCCAGCCTTGGCCTCCCCCTCACCTTCAACAAGCCTTATCAACATATCATCCACGCAGGAGACGGGAGGATATTAAACTCCCTATACTCTGTCGTCTTTAGAGAATAAGATTGCATCCAACACATGGACAAGGCACAATCGAATAGCAGTACAGTACCTAGATCATACAGGATTTTGTCGCTTTAAGACATCGAATACTACAGAGGAGGTAACATCATGGTGTTACGTGACCCCTGTTGGCTTCCAGCTGGGCCAGGAGGACGGTGCTCTGGGTCGCCTCCAGAAGTGTACACATCGCTGGACTTTAGTCTCGCGCCCAAGGGTTAATGTGGACGGGATAGCTCCAGGAAATGAGAATATCTGAGATAAGAGGCTCACACCAGGGGACCTGCCTCGCACTCATTACAACTTGCTTAAGGTGGCAACACACACACACACACACACACACACATACGCATGGATGGGGGCACTTACGAGTGGTTACGCGTGCACCGACAGGGTGTGCACGTGTGTAGACGTGCTTACCCTGGCGGAGCGTGGACGATGCTTGCACTAACGGAACGTGAGAATGTCTGTTCTGCCTGCACAGACGGAGCATGTGAATGTGTACATGAGAGGTTGGCACAAGTGTTTGTTATCCAAATACTGTTATGATACCTAGGTACTCACCCAGTAGCGAGTTGAAACGAACCATCATCTTCCACTGCTGAGGACACTGCCCGCCCGCTGGAGTGTGAACCAGTGGAGTCCTCAGCCCAGTCTGTCACCACTGCTAACCAGTGTTCATCTCCCTCCATCACCAGCAAACCCCTAATAACCCCAGCCATGATAACCCACTTTACACCTCCAGCATCAGAACTTCGCAGGCCCAACCCCGAGCGCACCATGACCTCATTCTGGGAGCGCTGGCTAGAGTAAGCCCTGAACATATTCCCTCTCGGAGAGACTGCTTGTTTACTACCTGCTGGCCACAATACCCTTCCCGAACCTCATCACGTGAGATTCTGGCACGCGCGCTTTTATATACACAATCAATATAATTACCCACGTAGTTAGATACATAATTTAATGACCAATTAATTAACCGTTGCTGAAGGCACACCTGGTACGCCCTACTCAACAGCCTGTTCATTAACCAACTTTACAAGCGTCGTAAACCGAGTATTTCCCCGTCGCGAAATTATTGCACGACAGTTTAATCACGTGAATATAAACTGTGGAAGGTCGTCCTGTGGTTTAGGTGGTGTTGGTGGGGTGGGGAGGGTCGTCCTGTGGTCTGGCTGGTGTTGATGGGGAGGTAGGTCGTTCCTTGGCGTGGCTGTTGTTGATAGGGAGGGGAGAGCGTGGGTCGTCCTGTGGTCTAGCCTCTGTTAAGGGTGTGTGGCAGGTCCTATGGTGAGGGCCAGTATACAGGACGATCCCCCTACACGCACACACACAACAAACGTACAATCTCTCTCTCTCTCTCTCTCTCTCTCTCTCTCTCTCTCTCTCTCTCTCTCTCTCTCTCTCTCTCTCTCTCTCTCTCTCTCTCTCTCTCTCTCTGCTGTGTGTGTGTGTGTGTGTGTGTGTGTGTGTGTGTGTGTTCAGTGATGGGTATGGAGGCAGGTGTCCCATACATCAAGGTAACCTGTCATGACCAGTCACCGGCGGAAGAGGCCTGGGGGGTAGGGAGGGGAGGATACCTGTGCCAGCTGAGGGCCGCACACCCCGCCAGGTGGAGCCCAGCCAATGCCCGCCGGGCGCGACGCGCAGGTCATGGCGTCACGCAACCCTGGGACCCCGCGCGCAGTGGAGGACCACCTGCCTGTGGGTCTCAGCCTAGTATTTCAACCTTCCGGACGCGCAGGGAAGATCACCGGACTCATTATAGTGCTCAGCCACATTACGGCCCGTGTAACGGCGTTCTTTACGATCCTTTTTTACTCTGGCCGTTGACGCACGCACTCTTCTGTACTGGCTTGCTGCAGCGCCCTTTTTCACCCCTGGCAGGCTGACGCGCTCGTTTCCTTCCCACTAACGCACTCTCCTCCTCTGGCAACGAACGCAGCTGATCTAAAAAAAGATATTCCAGTACATGTTATCACTGCCACCAGCCCGTGATCCGACCAGCATGTGTTTATTCCACCACATCTGATGACTGATGAGAGAGTGGGAGAAAGAAGGGGGAGAGAAAGAATCGTGGATGGCACTGGCCTGGCTGGCCGGCCACTAAGGACGTCACGTAGCAATGTACTTTATTTTGAGGCGAAGCTTGAAACATCAGGGGGGCGGCGGCCGCGCCGCTGCTACGTGGGCCAGACGCTATCAGACTAACCAGCGGGCTGATGGCGCCGCCACCACCGCTCTGGCCCGCGGGCTAGCGTCACCGACCTGCAGAGTCAGACAGCACGGCCTCTCTCGCTAGCCAAGTTAGGAGGAGAAGCCACACCACCTGGTCGTACAGCAACCCCATCGACTATCTGTAGACACCCTCACCACCGCCTTGCCGACACAAGGTACACCAACAGTAGATTACATGCCTCCCCTCGGCGCAAGAACATGATGATCCGCTGAGAGGAATGAGCGTTGTGAGGCTGTCGGTCGGTCGCCGCGTGGCTCCCCGCGCCACCATTCACCCGCCAGCGGCCACTTGCCAGAGATCACCGCGCGTTAAGAGCGACAGCTGGGATCATTAGCAACGCCACGACCTGCCTAAGACAGCAGGAGCCTGTTTATCGCACACCGTCTCATTACTTTCATCACGGCTTCATTAAAGGTAGTAATCAGTCTCGTTGTGTGCCACAGGGTAAAAACTACTCTTGCCATTATTAAAATCAATCTTTTATTCAGTAAAGAAAGACTTTAATCCAAAAATCCTAATGCATCAGGCAAATATGAAATATTAGTTATTACTCTCGATACTGCGAACAAACCATCATGGAAAAAATGGAATTTTAATTAAGACTTGCGGGGAGGGCCCCGGGCCCCTGTGGTGAGGGTTGGGTGGGGGCCCTGTGCCCTTCTGGTGAAGGTAGGGAGGGCCCTGGGCTCATCCGGTGAAGGCGGCCTGCCCTGGACCCATCTGGTGAAGGCGGCCTGCCCTGGGCCCTCCCTAGTGAGGGCTGGCTGCCCGGGGCCCTCTCTAGTGAAGGTGTGACAGGCCCTGTGGCTCTGCGTTGAGAGCTCAAAGTATCTTGAGCCCCTTGTGGTGAGGGCAAGTGTGACCCTGAGACCACTGTGGTGAGGGCAAGGATGGCCTTAGGAGATCTTTGTGGTGAGGTCTGGGATGGGGTAAGGGGCAGGGCGGCCCGTTAGTGAGTATAGGGCCCAACGCTACTTGGTGAGGGTTGGGCAGGGAGGCGCTCTTCCCCCTCGAGCCTCTTTACTGAATGGCCCGAGTGATGTGTTCAAGGTGTTGCGTTTAGAGTTTTGTTTCTTTATATTTCATCTTTAAGGAACCACCACTCCCACACACAACAAGGTCGACGTATTCATGCCACACGTCGGTTTTATCCTGATGACACTGTGGGCAGCCACCGCTGAATAGTGGTCAGCACTGTGCTAGCTGGGAGTCTGCAGGCTAGGGTTCGAACCCATATCCGGGCAGTCGCCCCATGGCCAACCTTATTGTTGGTTGATAAACATTTGCGTGATTTAAGGTTATGATATATATATATATATATATATATATATATATATATATATATATATATATATATATATATATATATATATATATATAAATTACAATAAACTGTAGAACAACTTTATGGCTTTACAAACCACATCAATTCCACAAAGTACAAGTAAGATAACTTTTTAGAAATGTCCTCTTCGAGAGACGAGCCAAGACACACACTATCTGACCATTAGCCGTATCACAGAAACCCACAAAACTCATACATCTTTAAACATTTCCCTTCGTTTCCTAATTTCTTTTTAGTTAAATCCTGATGGGAAGAGGGGGAGGAAAAATATCTGCAGAGTCAGTATGAGGTTCTGGTCGGAGCGGTGTGTGCCAAGTTGTTCCTTGGATGAGGTAGGAGGGCTCTGCCACCCACCCACCCACGGTCACCCACCGCTCCTTCCGTTTACATACAATTACCGGAACAATTGGTCCCAATTTGGATGGATTTGACTAACATTAAATTCCGGATCGAGTGATTTTCCTGTTTGCACAGCCTGAGTCACGGGACAATAGATACGATTTTCTGGCGTTTCCGTCGATGGAGGCTCCTAGCACCAGCTGCCCCTCCACACACACACAGGCAATTGCTAGTGTTAGTGAGGTAGCACCAAGAACAGCCGAAGAAATGCCGTATTCGCTTGCATCCATTTTCTAGCTCTTGCACCTTTAAGGCTGCACTGCTTCCAGTAGCAGGGGAAACGATGGATTTCTGTGGAGTAAGAATTTTTTCGTCAGCAGACGGTAACACAGCCTCGTCGCAGGTGGATTTTTTTTTTACTTTCGGTGTAACCACAAGCAGGTGGAGTCCGGTAACGCATGTATATATATATATATATATATATATATATATATATATATATATATATATATATATATATATATATATATATATATATATATACGCGCTCACAAACTGATTCGTAACGAATGATTTCATGTATTATATTTTTTGTGCCTTGCTTTAAGAGCAACTTGACCGGCTTTTCTAATTATTTCGTTTTAAAACTTTTTTCTAACCTTCAAAATCATTATGAAAGTATGTTTTTCGTTATACTTTACCAACTGCGTCAGCTGGCTATACCAACACGCAAGGACTGCAACAAAAGAATATTGCTACACCACCGATTTTCAGTCCATGGATCGCCTCCACCGGCCTGAAATGCTTTCCCTCTCCATCCTACCCAGGCCTGGAGCCAGACCTGGCAATACTGGGGCTCAGGGGAACAGCAAAGTTCCCCAATATATGTGCACGTGAGTTATAATACCTCCTCCTTTTGCAGGAAAGTATAAAGGGCGTCCTGAGCTGGGTCAGCTACACCCACTTGATATCCTTTCCTTCATGGATGACTATGCACCCCTTGTCTACACCCACTCCTCGAATCACCCGCCCACTGGCGCCCACAGGGTGGAGACTCGCCTCAAGCAAATGTTCTCGATCTCCGATGTTTCCTTCATAACCAGCAGCACCCAGCTCCTCCTTTACTGCAACTTGTGGTACCTTTGAGGACGAAACAAACTCGGTGTTTCCCGGCCACTCGTGTGGGTATGATAGTTCAAGAAAAGGCAGCGAGGGGAAAGAGCCTACTGGAAGATCTGGGCAAGAGGCGCGGGAAGGCAACACATTCAAAGCGTCTCCCTCTCCTCCCTCCCGCCGCTGCTGACCGTTACAGATTGGCACGTCGCACCACCACTCTCACGCTGGCAGCGCCCACGTCCTCACCTCCACATTCTCACTCACGGAAAATGCTCTTCGACGAGCGAAAGAGAATTTCTGATAAAAAAAAAATGGGGGTGGGGGAGAAACTAATTCAAAACTTATCACAGAGGAGGAAATTGCAATTCCCTCCTCAAGAACGTCAAAGATGGGAAAATAAGAGAAAAATGGTAACCCTGAGAAGGCGCAGGCATCAAGATGCTCACCGATGGGAAACTTACAGTCGAGATTCCCCGGGAAAATTCTGGCGCTCGAAACCTTATCAGCCCCCGGCGGCGGCGCCCGGCTCCTCGGAGGCCCGGTCCTCCCGCCGTGATTAAGTTGGAGCGTCTGGGAACGAGCCGGACGCTGCCCTAATCCCCGCCGTCTTTTACGGCTGACAAATCAATTGACCTGACTAATTACGCTTCCTAAAACTCCGCTCTGCGACCTGTGAATGTTTTTATAATTGGGTTTATTTTAATTTACGCCGCTTCTCCACCGTTTCGTATGTGTATATATGTATTTATGTGTTTGTACTGTACGAGAAGGGCGTTCTACGCCTATGGGACCCCATTTTTTTTGAAGTTGTCATATAATTTTTAAACCTTTACTTACTGTCTGCATTCACAGTTTCTTAGTTCATTTTATTTTAATCATTTGCCACTCATGCACTGCTACTTTACATCTGTTCTTAAGTTTCTTGCTTACTATCGTGTTAAGGGCCTCAGACTGTGCTATACATGTATAATTCGAGGAGCTGCTCAGTGTTTTCATCAAACTGGTTTAAAAACTTTAAGGGTCGTGATCGGGTCACCCTATACTCATCTCTCTCTCACAGTTGGCATACTTAAGGCCTCTGTTGTCCATTCCCCTGTAACTCATGTCTTGGACCATCGTTGTTGCACTTCTCTGACTCATTTAGATTTTTTTTTTATTCGTGTGATGACCAAACTTAGTAACCTTTGGACGATGTCTACTCTCTTGTCCTTGTGTGTGTTATAAGATAGATAGATATATAAGTAGCGATATAATGTGTGTGTGTGTGTGTGTGTGTGTGTGTGTGTGTGTGTGTGTGTGTGTGTGTGTGTGTAATTATCTGGTTGTACTGTAAGGCGAGGAAGTGTAGGTAGTCGGAGCCATCTACCAGGGGTTGGGGTGAAGATATGTGTACCAGTCCCACACTCCCTGAGTACCCAGAGGGTTACTGATGGCTGCGCGGTGAATCAGTATTTCATTGGCTGTCAAGTTTCACTTCATTGGCCCAGGCTGCTGTCTTTCTGCCTCACCCATACGGATACACATGTATCGAAAGCCCCAAAGGGGAAGATGAACAGCTGGGTTGACTGTGAGCGAGTTGCCCAGTCAAGGAATCGAACACGTCCCTGTGAGATTCACGGTCACACAGAGCTGACAGCGGGAAACGTCTGTAGATCAACCATGACGAAGAACCTCGGACCACGCTCTCAAAATCCGTGTATGTGAGGCAGATCCATTTTACCCTCCCTACAGTCCGTTCCTTATAGTACGTCTCGCTCCGCCGCCTCTTCAGTGAAGCGTGAGAAATATGAAGGGATCAACACCATGGTAAAAGATAAAGGGGGCGGGAATTTACTCGCCAGATATTCCCTTTTCCTCCGCACATGCATTAGCCGAAGTGTAGGAGAACAGTGCCATATGGGACGACCCCGCCTCCCGACAGTCAACTGCCCGAATCGTGAGGGAGTGTAATCTGCATACGGAATCAGCGGGAGAGCACTAGCACGTACACAGACAGGGAGGGAGGGGGCCGCCCACACCCTTGCCATCACTTGCCCGTTATGAGAGGAGGTGCTGGACTGCCCCTGCCAGTGAAAGCTGGAAACTCAACTAATCCTCATGTGTGCGGTAAATGGACGGAGGCCGGAACCCAGTTGGTCGACTGCTGGCCTGGTTGTGAGGGCATGACGACCCCCTGTTGAACAACCAGTGTGATATTCAGGCAAAGGTTGGAAGGTCCCGCCTCCCTCAGCGTCCAGTGGTGTAAGATACGCTGATGGGACAGTCCCTGACGCCGTAGGGGTCGGCATGTACAGCCCTTAAGGGATTGCGACCCTTAAAGTCGACTGCCGAAGATTTCCATCACGCCCAGTGCTGCAAACGTAACTGATGTCGTAAAGCTTGCTACGTTACGACATCGTCATTTGTTTCCTTTGAGGCAACGAAATTACGGTTCAGCATCTCTCTATTCCTGTAGAGGCGCGTTCTTCGAATACAATCTAGATCTTTAGTTTACACTTCAAGCTGTATGTAGTCATCGCTCGAAGCATCGGCATCATTGGGATCTCAGAAGGGAAAGTGCGTCAGTACAAATACACTTGATTCACTACGTTCTGTGATGCCATACCATTGCCTTCGAAAACTAGAAGTTCCCTGGCAGTGTCGTGGGTAACATGTACGATGTATTCATTCTATGATATCTGAGAAAACCAGTGATTTAGAAAGTGTAATGAACGAGTGAATGTTCTAATTGAGAATTCAACTGTTTGAGAATCTGTTGGGTCGCCATAGGAGGGTTGAGTACGAAGCCAGCCAGCTTGTTAAGCTGTCCGGCAACACGATGAAATATATGATTGAGAAACTTACCCAGTTGTAGTCCCTGCAACACAGTAAACTATACGAGAGGAAGTTGGCGATATATATCTCTTTAAGTGTTAAACTTTCCCAATATATTTGTGACAGGCAGGTGACCTCGACATACATACACAGTCGGCAATGGAGCACCAGGGTTGAGTTCATGGGTTAGTTACTTTCGTGTTTCTCTTCTCTTGATATTCTCTTGTTCATCACACTCTTAAGAATCCTCCAAGAACCTCCCCCCCCCCAGCCTCCCAAAGCCTCCAAACTAACAAAACTCGTCCCTCCAGTGACTCATCTCTTCTAGGTACATCTCCCAACGAACTCCTTAGATTCTTCATCTCTCAGAGAGACCCACCCCCATCCCGTCTAAGCCAACAGTCAAGAAAGATATACACAGGCTTTATCTCCAGCCACCTGGAACGTGAATGCTGATCTTCACCAGCCCCAGTCCTGGAGCAGTCCAGGTCTGGTGTGTGTGTGTGTGTGTGTGTGTGTGTGTGTGTGTGTGTGTGTGTGTGTGTGTGTATGCGTGTGTGGAGTGGCACCAGGCAGGACGCCCAGAATCGACACACTTACCCCAGGGACGGTGTGGCGCGGGGACCACTAAATGGTCTGCCTCAGCAAAGCGTAGACTTGGGTTCGAGGACGGGGCGCTGGTAACGTCCTCACGGTATATGAGCGGATTATTCCTTCGCCTCAAGCTTCTGCCTCTGGAGAGACACGGAGTAGAAGAAAAAAAAGGCGAGCACGGTGAACGATTATGTCCTCACACGGTAGTCAAAGGAATTCATTAATCTGTGGAGGTCCGGTGGACGCCGCGAAGCGATAAGCTTGATAAGCTTAAGTTCGGGAGAACGAGTGGGGGACTCTTGGTGTCGCCCACCACCGGAGCCCAAGGAAAGTTTTAAAAGAACCAAAAGAACCGTAGGTGACTGTGACCACCTTCATAGTGTAGCTCCACCACCAGGAGCGGTGGATATCGCCGCTTTCTACACGCCAGAGCACTCCCTCGTGTTGGTCAGGAACACACGTGGTAGCTGGCTGCCGCGGGTCGAGCTGGTGTATCTGAGGACTGAATGCCAAACGGCCAGTTATTCCAAGGAAAGACAAGACTATTTCTTCTCGCTCCAGCTTCCAGGACCTACGTTTTGTCGCTGGATGTGATAAATGAAGCAGGAGTGACCATACCGCGAGGATATGGGGGGAAAATGATGCATAGAAGCGTTTTATAACGATAGCGAATGGTACACCAGAAATGCATTGTACTGACGAACGGAGCCAGGTGTAAATATCTGGCCACGCTAAACACACACTCACACACACACACACACACACACGCTAAGGGCATAGCAAAATGAGACAAGTTACTTCCCCGTCTTTCATAATTTT
This sequence comes from Panulirus ornatus, assembly GCF_036320965.1. Taxonomy (NCBI): domain Eukaryota; kingdom Metazoa; phylum Arthropoda; class Malacostraca; order Decapoda; family Palinuridae; genus Panulirus; species Panulirus ornatus. Next base: position 8,825,432 of record NC_092259.1, on the reverse strand, counting down.
GTGCCCAGTGACCCATAGCTGTGTGGTAAGAAAGGACCGATCAAAGAATATAAAGGTGTGTACATCCATACGTCAGGAGCTCACAGTGTGTCTCGCGTGCATTACCTGGGGCAGACACAAGTTAATGGACCTCCCTCTCTCCCTCCAGCCGTTCAGTGAGGAGGAGCGTGATCAAAGTTGTTCTAGGCCGGCACATCGAAGTCCCCGACGGATGACCTACCGAGCTAGTGTGTAAGGGGTAGAACTCATCGCTCGGTCAAAAATACAAAACAAAAAGTGTTGGTCAGTCACGAATGTCCTCGGGAGCCGTGTGGGCTCGATGCCGGACCATGTGTCGTACACTTGTTGTTAACATCGGATATACATCTCTGTACATTTGTACAAGTTTCGGCCGGTTATCTCGTACGGCGGAGGGGACACCCAGCAGTTCAAGTCGTACATGGGAGGAATGCACAAGTGGCCAACAGATTGCCAGTTAGAGCATGGCGGAGGAGAGGAGTCGTTTGTCACATGATAACGTCTGCCCACTGTGTATTGTCTGGGAACTCAATACGAGTCTTCAGGTAACCCGGCAGAGGTGAACTGCAGCGGAGCATGGGAGCAAGACGGTCTTGAGAGCACCTCCTGTATGTACAGATAACCTTCACGGCCGAGTCTCTCTCTCTCTCTCTCTCTCTCTCTCTCTCTCTCTCTCTCTCTCTCTCTCTCTCTCTCTCTCTCTCTCTCTCTCTCTCTCGGTACACTGGAGGTGAGAAAAGAACCATTTCCAAGGCGTTTCGGAGCCAGAGGGCGGCCAGAAACTGAAGTAGTAAGATCCGGCGCCTGAGTGGAGGAGTACGGCGGGAGGCGGTAAACCCTTCACCGGTGGCAGTGGGAGGAAGGCTTGGCGGGAAGACGAACTACACAGGAAATAGACACCAGACGACGCCTCACGACCACGACGTGATAACGAGTACGACCCTCTCAGCTAGATCTCGGACGACGACCCTTGTACACCCAGCATGAGCACACACACACACACACACACACACACACACACACACACACACACACACACACACACACACACACACACACACACACGACCATGTTTCTTTAACATTTTTGCGAGAGAGGCTGAAGCTGTGAGGACATACCGTCGGCCCCACCAGGCGGGCCGGAGGCTAAGGAGGCAAGGAGGTGTTTAGAGATAAGAAAATGGTGGAGCTGGTGCTGCTTGGTGGTGATGGTGGACGCACGGGTTGTGAAACAGGGAGGACGAGAGAGATGGAAGGGATGGGAGAGATAGAGAGAGAGAGAGAGAGAGAGAGAGAGAGAGAGAGAGAGAGAGAGAGAGAGAGAGAGAGAAGAGACGGTGGAAGAGGTAATATGATGGGGAGGTATATTGAAAAATGATGGGAAGGAGGAAAGATAGAATAGGTGGGAGAAAAAGAAGAATTAGGAGGAATTTTTTTTTTTTTTTTTTCTTTTTGAGGAGGACGTGGTAATAAAGGAAGGAATGAGAACAAAGCACAGTACGAAGAAAACGAAGTATACAGACAACAGAAGGAGAACTGGGAAGAAGAGGAGGAAACCAAGAGAGAAATGGCGGAAGTAAGTGCTTAGGGTTAACTTGCTCAAGCACTTGTTATCTTGAACAATTTGTGTGTCTCCCTTACTGACCTTGCCAGTGCTACACGAGAGAGAGAGAGAGAGAGAGAGAGAGAGAGAGAGAGAGAGAGAGAGAGAGAGAGAGAGAGAGAGAGAGAGAGAGAGAGAGAGAGAGGTGTAAGTAAAACGTGATGATGGAAATCTTGACAATATACAAACTAATGTTAACCAGGCAGATGGATACGTCCGCGAAACTATGATTTGATTGATAACTTGATCTAGGAGAGAAGCCAGATAGTGTGTGGGGCGCAACAGATATTATTCGGCGGGAGTAGTAGCGTGGTATATCTGTCGACGTCGTACGCTCGGTGCAAAGTTTATGTCGTCATTTTAGATAGGGAGACACTCGCCCTGAGGCGCGTTGGAGGCGAGGGTGTTTAGAGTGGGTCCTGGGTGCTGGGGAGGATGTTTTGGCAGCTGACGTTGAGGTGGGGTGGGTGGGGGATGACATGTGATCTTCCTTGACGCTATCTAGTGCTTTGTTCAGTTGCTACGTACGTACCAAGTGAGTCAGTTGTTATTCGCTGATGATACAGCGCTGGTGGCTGATTCATGTGAGAAACTGCAGAAGCTGGTGACGGAGTTTGGTAAAGTGTGTGGAAGAAGAAAGTTAAGAGTAAATGTGAATAAGAGCAAGGTTATTAGGTACAGTAGGGTTGAGGGTCAAGTCAATTGGGAGGTGAGTTTGAATGGAGAAAAACTGGAGGAAGTGAAGTGTTTTAGATATCTGGGAGTGGATCTGTCAGCGGATGGAACCATGGAAGCGGAAGTGGATCATAGGGTGGGGGAGGGGGCGAAAATTTTGGGAGCCTTGAAAAATGTGTGGAAGTCGAGAACATTATCCCGGAAAGCAAAAATGGGTATGTTTGAAGGAATAGTAGTTCCAACAATGTTGTATGGTTGCGAGGCGTGGGCTATGGATAGAGTTGTGCGCAGGAGGATGGATGTGCTGGAAATGAGATGTTTGAGGACAATGTGTGGTGTGAGGTGGTTTGATCGAGTAAGTAACGTAAGGGTAAGAGAGATGTGTGGAAATAAAAAGAGCGTGGTTGAGAGAGCAGAAGAGGGTGTTTTGAAATGGTTTGGGCACATGGAGAGAATGAGTGGGGAAAGATTGACCAAGAGGATATATGTGTCGGAGGTGGAGGGAACGAGGAGAAGAGGGAGACCAAATTGGAGGTGGAAAGATGGAGTGAAAAGGATTTTGTGTGATCGGGGCCTGAACATGCAGGAGGGTGAAAGGAGGGCAAGGAATAGAGTGAATTGGAGCGATGTGGTATACAGGGGTTGACGTGCTGTCAGTGGATTGAATCAAGGCATGTGAAGCGTCCGGGGTAAACCAAGGAAAGCTGTGTAGGTATGTATATTTGCGTGTGTGGACGTGTGTATGTACATGTGTATGGGGGGGGCTGGGCCAAAAAAAAAAAATATATATATACCTTATAGGAAGCATTGGTCATGGGTACTGGCGCTCACGTCTAGGTCCGGCCTGTGTGTGTGTGTTTGTGTGTCTGTGTAATTATCCATTTATGTACTGTGCTGAATACGTGATTTCTGTTTGTTATGGGGAGAGAGTTTTACGCTCGCGTAGCCCCGTCTCTTAATCTTGTACATATAACATGACTGAACCATATGTACACACACACACACACACACACACACACACACACACACACACACACACACACACACACACACACACACACACACCAGCTTACGCCAGGTACCCTAATTTATCGACCAGCTCCAAAGGGGTAGCATGAACTGCTGGGGGTGGCCTTGAACAGGCCCCGGGTGTTGGTGTGAGAGTCGAGAAGATGCATTCTCACGCTTCTCACTGACCTCCTCGTCCTACACACACACACACACACACACACACACACACACACACACACACACACACACACACACACACACACACACGTCACCCTCAAAATATAAGAGCATTGCCTACGGATCTCCTACTTCGAGTAAAGGCGACCACCAAACACTCGAGAGCTGGTCGGCAGAGGAGGGAAGAGCATAAAGGCAAAAAAGTTAGCCAAATAGTATGAGACAACGAAGGAAACTACATTTTTTTTTCAAGGTCTCTACTTCGAGAAAACAAGACTCGAAGTCCGAATCCATAACTGGATATGTCGGGCGAAGCCGCACTAGGTTTGGTGAGGTCAGAGCCCAGAGGGAAGACAGGTTACGTACCAACAGAAGTGCCAAAGCCAAAGATGGTCGGTGGCGAAAAACTGATCGAATAAGTTTTGTGCGGAGGAGCACAGGGATACATACGCTTCAGGGGGAGGGGTATTGGACACGCGGGAGCTCCGGCTGCACTCTGGCAAAGGTGCGCGAGTTTCAGAAGTAACTACACGAGAATAAGAAGAGGGCGAACAGGTGAGGTAAGATTGGAAAATTAGTCGATAGGGTGAAACGACACCAGAAATATTCTGTTCCATAAACCTATTAGAGGGCTGAGTAAAACAGAGCAGCACCAAATTATTAGGTTACGGGGCTCAAAAGGGAAAGATATTGATACAGAGGATATGAGTGAGGAGCTGAATATAAAGTTCCAGAGTGTGTTCACAGTCGAAGCCAGAGGGGAGTACCACTTTACTCCGCCAGGGGGAAGTGGAAGGCTTTTTAGATGACATCGAAGTCAATCCAGTGGAAGCGACGAGGTTCACGAAGGAGCTCGACCCGCAAGAAGCCCACGGTCAAGACGGTGTTTGATCGTTTGTATTCACAAAGTGAGCTGGAGACTCGAGCTAGAACCCATTGGTGATCTTTAAATTCTCCCTCAACGACGGAGAAAATGTTCCAGAGGCATGGGAGCGAGCCAGCGTTGTGCCAGTATCAAGGAAGAAATTGACGGATGTAACCCTGAGGAACAAGCACGGTCATGGAAGGTACTGGAAAGCGTGTTCTGGAAGCTCTTGAGGAGTGGAAGGTACTGGAAAGCGTGTTCTGGAAGCTCTTCGAGGAACACTTCTTGTCTGGCCTATTGTACCTGACTGGAAACACAACGTGGGTTCGGAAGGGAAAAAAAATCGTAGACAGATGACTAGAGTTTCATGAAATGAGTAATTAACTTCCAGGAAAAGAGTGATGATGGTTGTGTGATTGCTATATTGTCGTCTTGGGAAGCCATGAAGCCTTTGACTCCATCGCAAACAGGAGATTGCTGTTGGACTCCCGTGGTGTAGTGGTTAGCGTTCCTGACCATGACGCATTCACGGGGCCGCCCATGGTCGAGCGCAAAGGTTCGATTCCTGGTTGTGGCAGTCCGTCCACAGTCAACCCAGCTGTTCACCCACCTCTAGAGGTTGGCCGATACAATGGGTACCTGGCTCAGGCTAGGGTATAGTATAAAGAAAGCATTACTTTGCTCAGTGTTAGACGTGACCTCTGGTCGATGGACGGTGAGACTCTGAGGGAGATATTATACTTTAACATATTTTTACCCAAAGTTGGAGTATACCTTAACATATTTTCACCCAAAGATGGAGTATACTTTAACATATTTTCACCCAAAGATGGAGTATACTCTCCTTCCTTGAAGGGCCACATAGGGTTGCTGGAAAGCGTCAAAAAGGCTGGGAACAAGATGAGTAGCGAAGACCCAGGAGGAACGTGGAGGTGGAGGTGGAGGGGGGCGGGTGTTACGAGAAGAGGAGGAAAGCCTTCAGTCGTGTCTACGTCATGAGGGCATGACTGGAAACTAGGAATGAGGTGGTGAGTCCGGGCTGGAACGTGAGGAAGCAGTTCTTCAGCGACAGAGTTCTGGATTCCAGGAACGAGTTAAGACCAGGGGAAAAAAAAGAAAGAAGAAGAGGAGAAAGCAGATGGATCCTACCGCCGCTGGAAAGCGCTTCAAGTAACTATATGACGCTTAGACACGCCCCTCCACTGTACATAGACCTCCCTTCTCCTCACGTACGCAAACGGGTAATAAGAAATAAGTGGAAGGAAATACGTGAGACACACACACACACACACACACACACACACACACACACACACACACACACACACACGCATCACAGTGTCCATCCCTTTTCCCTGGGAGTGACAGCCGCTGACAGGATTTCCCCAACCATTTTACATGACATTTTCACCCATCATGTCCCACACACACACACACACCTGGACTCCGAATTGCTCGTGGAAATAAAAAAAAGTCAGTGTCCCTATCCTTCATGGCCTTGTGAACCACCCGTGACCAAGCGTGTCCACCAGCGCTCTGTCGTTTTAAGGGTCAGGTCAAAGGTCGCGCCCAAGCGACGTGCTAATCGTGCTTTAGGGGTCGTACAGCCGTCGTGCTCAGTGGGGTCGTACCGTAGCAAAAGGGGTGGCACCGTTGTGCTCAAGACTTTTTAAACCCGTTTTAAACCCCTCATTATAAATTCATCACGTCGTATGATTTACGAACTGAATATATATATATATATATATATATATATATATATATATATATATATATATATATATAAGCGGGATAATGTGCGAGGTTGCGAGGCGGAATACAGAGCGGAAACAGGGGAGGAAGGTGGCCATTAGGGCGTTGATGATGCTTGTAAGGTTATATTTTCACATTTAGGGATCTGCCATATACCTTCCTGACTAACACACAAGCCCCACCATCTCAGCTCACTGGCGAGATGCCGTCATAACGGAGGGAGACAGAAGAGATGTCTCCCTGTCTCTACACGAGATTTTATCACGAGACAGAGATTTTATCAGGACATAGGGTACAGAGAGAGAGAGAGAGAGAGAGAGAGAGAGAGAGAGAGAGAGAGAGAGAGAGAGAGAGAGAGAGAGAGAGAGAGATTAGAAGCTTCTGGTTGTCATTAACAAGCAAGTGGAAGGTGGGGTAGAGGGAGGGATAACATAAACAAACTCCTGCTGGTGGGCCGCCCGCCCACTGGCCCAGCTGTGGCTGGGGTTTATTGTGAGACCAGGTCCTGAGGTGGGCGGGCTCCAGCACTGTGTGTGTGTGTGTGTGTGTGTGTGTGTGTGTGTGTGTGTGGAGGTGGGCAGCATGTTAGTGTTTTTTCTGGTGGTGGGTTCCAGCGGTTTCTAGAGGAGGGCGCCATGCTGCCCGCCCACCCACCAAGTCCCGGGGTCGGGCTCCAACGGCGTCTGGAGGTGGGCAGCATGGTGCCCACCTAACCACCCACCAGAAGCCAAAGATCGCTTTTTTTTTTTTTCCATGCACAATCCCAGTCAAGCCTTGCGGACGAAAGCCGAGCGTTAGCTTGGGCGATTGCCGCCTTAAAAGTCCTTTCTTCGAGTCATCAAGAAATTAGGAGCGAAATAATGATATAAGGGATGACAGGCGTCGTCCGTATGTTTAGCTTAAGTGGACGGGCAGGCGGGCGGGCGACCATCTCTGTCGAGAGAGAGAGAGAGAGAGAGAGAGAGAGAGAGAGAGAGAGAGAGAGAGAGAGAGAGAGAGAGAGAAACATACCAGGCTATTCTTGACGGCTCAGAGTAACGCGCCGGAATCCAGAGATCATTTTTCCCTGCCTCCAGCTTCCCACTACTGGAGGAGCCGCGTGTGCTCTCCGAGAGAAAGAGGTCTGTGGAAGCCCTGGGGTGTGTGTGTGTGTGTGTGTGTGTGTGTGTGCGGGGGCTGTGGCGGCGGCGGGGTGGAGTAGCCCAGCGGGCCAAGGAGACCAAACTGGAGGAGAGGGAGGAGGAGCTTGATGGATCATCATCATCATTACCATCACCCACGCCAGACGGGGCTGTGGGAGGTGTAACACACTGCGCTCCTCACCTGTGTGAGTGCATGCCTTCCTCACCTGTGTGAGTGCATGCCTTCCTCACCTGTGTGAGTGCATGCCTTTCTCACCTGTGTGAGTGCATGCCTTCCTCACCTGTGTGAGTGAATGCGCTCTTCATCCGTGTGAGTGCATGCCTCAGTGAATGCATGCCCTCCTCACCTGTTTGAGTGCAGCGCGAAGGGGGGGGGGGGGGAGAGAGAGAGAGAGAGAGAGAGAGAGAGAGAGAGAGAGAGAGAGAGAGAGAGAGAGAGAGAGAGAGGCCTTATCGCTCGTGGTAAGGCTGCTGAAGTGGAGGAACGGGCCAGCCCCAGGAACCAACAGGACCCACCACCACCTCTATGCTACAATGCGGGTAGATAATAAGTCTCTTGCAGCGGGGCATCGCTCATGTATACAGTAACGCAGATACCTCGAGTATTATCAACCCCCTTAGGTCATACACGGCTTAAGGAAGTTACAGTACGAAAAATACTTAACTTGAAGCCATACACAAGTCACAATACACAATACACCTACCCCTTGAAACCTATACACCACACGTATAACACACTGTGTAGATGCTTACTTCCAGCCTAGGTAAAGTACTGTAATTCGTCACAGTCCCAAAAAAAAACAAAAAAACTCTTGTATTTCAGGGAAACCGCCGCCGTGGTTATGGGTCGCCGTTGGCTCAGAACAGACTCGTGTTAAGCCGCGCTGAAAATAAAGCCCAGATTTACGCTCCTTCATCAGACTTATCTCTGATAACAATGTACACACCATTCGCTGAAAATGAAAAAAAAAAGAAAGGTCTCTTATCAATTCTAACCCCTTTTACAGCTTGGTTGTTTACTGTGTTAAGTTATATATGCCGAGAGAGAGCGCGATGCACGGTTGCGCGTTTATCGAATGTAAGTTATTTACAGGGAGAGAACGATGTAGGGTAGCCTGTTCATCGGATGTAAGTTATTTACAGGGAGAGAACGATGTAGGGTAGCCTGTTCATCGGATGTAAGTTATTTACAGGGAGAGAACGATGTAGGGTAGCCTGTTCATCGGATGTAAGTTATTTACAGGGAGAGAATGATGTAGGGTTGCCTGTTTACTGAATGTAAGTTATTTACATGGAGATAAAGCAAGGTTATACAGTGTAAGATATTTACAGGGAGAGAACGCAAGGCATGGGTGCCCGTTTGTAGATTGTAAATCATTTACAGGAAGGCGGTGTAAGTTATTTACAGGAAGAGGAGAAGAGGCAGGGTTGTCTGTTTAGAGTAAATTACTTACGTGAGAACGCGTGGCAGAGTTGCCTGTTTACCGTGTGTAAATTATTTACTGGGAGAAAACGCGAGGCAGGATTGCCTACGTAGCATTATATGTCTCCACACTCCATTAGCGCTTGCAACACTGCCATTATCATATACAATAATGAATTTCACATCACACTGTGTTGTACCCCACGCTGCCTCCACCTCTACTGCGCTTATATATATATATATATATATATATATATATATATATATATATATATATATATATATATATATATATATATATATATATATATTTATATATATATATATATATATATATATATATCCCTGGGGATAGGAGAGAAAGAATACTTCCCACGTATTCCCTGTGTGTCGTAAGAGGCGACTAAAAGGGGAGGGTGCGGGGAGCCCGAGATCCTCTCCTCTCGTTCTTAATTTTCCAAGAGAAGGAACAGAGAAGGGGGCCAAGTGAGGATACTCTCTCTAAGGCTCAGTCCTCTGTTCTTAACGCGGGAAATGGCGAAAATGTATGGAAAAAAAGAAAGTACTATATATATATATATATATATATATATATATATATATATATACACACACACACACACACACACACACACACAACGTATCGCCGTGTCTTCCCGCCCAAATGCTAGTCAGCTGGCTGTGGCCAGACACCACCTTTAGTCAGCCGGCAGTGCGGTAAGCCACGAGCGACCGTCCTCCTGACGCAGGGCGCCGCTACACAGCGGCCGCTCCTGTGGGAGGAGAGAGAGAGAGAGAGAGAGAGAGAGAGAGAGAGAGAGAGAGAGAGAGAGAGAGAGAGAGAGAGAGAGAGAGAGAGAGAGAGAGAGAGAGAGAGAGAGAGAGAGAGAGAGAGAGAGAGAGAGCGCCATCACTGTCTTAACGAACTTGCGTCAAGAGAATTGAATTTCTTTCTTGACTGAGAATTTATTTATATATCCCCCCGCCACTATTCCGTGCTGAACAACAAGTTCGGTAATTATTTACTCCCCTCCCGCCCGCTGCTTTTATTTAATGGATTAACCAACTTTATCTCCATGGATCAGAGGAAGAAGTTGCTGTTGCAATTAGCGAGGAAACGGACGACTCTGTAATGCGAGGTTAGTTAAAAAAAAAAAGAAAAAAAAAAAGGGTTTTGAAGAGGATAGTTTAAAAAAAAAGTCAAAGAAAAAAAGGTATTGAATCATCTCTGAAAAATGAGTTGAATTCAAGTCTCGCCGCCCGAATCATAAGAGCTAGTTTTCTCTCGCCTGTATTTTGTTCCAGTAATATTCCTAGCCTTAAAATCAAAACCCAAACGTGGCAGTCTTTGATTTTTCCCCCTCTGTAAGGAATTATTTACCAGTTTTATATCGGACTATTGTTTTCCAAAAAAAATTTGTTTTGTTTTGTTGATCTGATGATTAGTAAAACAATTTTCTCTGAGGAACAAGGAACGCTACGCGCATCGAATTGCAATGTTTGGGGAAATGGCGTAAATTTGGGAAAAGAGCGACGCTGTTCATTTTTTTTTTTTTTCCTTCTCGCCTCTGGGAATTCTTAGGTTACCTTAGGTAAAGGAAGGTTGGTTAGACCAGTTCTCCGAGATTTGTGTGGAAGTTGTTATATTCACATTCCCCAGTCACAGGCGCGAGGGAGGAATATTATATATTCTTTCTTTTGGAAATGGCGCTGGGCTTTCTCCCGATCTCTTCTCTTATTTTTAGGTGAATATCTCTCACCTTTTTCCCAATCTATCGTTACCAGTTTGTCTGCGTCTCGATTATTGCAACAATTTTCTCCCTCCAGGGATAATTCGATCAACCCACTCACAGAATGTCATTAGGAAAATAAATAATCACCGGACATTTTAAATCTAAAACTGATTCAAAAATTGTATTGAGTGTATACACACTCGTGTCAGCCACCAGCTGTGTCAATAGATTCTAAATTTCCCGGTCTTTTTTCACCTTGGTAAAACGAGTCATCTTTCGTGCGTCGGGTGGCGGCTAGCTGCCTGCCCGAGTAAACAACGCTCGGGGCAGCAGTAGGTGGACGTGCCAACCCCTCGTGCGAACTCGAGACAAAGACATGTTTTGTGGCCACAAATCTGATCGTCCCTGTGAGGCAAGATGGACGAGGGGGAGTCCGTTTGAAGTGCCACGGCTGAAGGTTTTGATGGATCGCTCCGAGACCTGAACAAACTAAAGTATATATATGTATGTTTGCTCTAAAGGCTTCCCTCCGAAGGTGCCATTCACGCAGAGGGAAAAACTACCATGTTGATGGGGATGGAATGATGGACAGAGAAGCCAACAAGGTCCGTCAAGGTCGAACGTAGGGTTGAGAATAGGTCTAGGACGGGGACAAAACTAGGTCGAGGGCCAGGTTGAAGCGGCCCTTGGGCTATATAGGGTCGAAGTAACATACCCTAGAGGGACGAGGCACCAGGGTGATGAGAGAATGATGCCACTGTTGATTTTACTAGGGTTGGGGTGGGTGGTGTGCACTGCTCTTGAGTGCTCCCCGTGCAGTGCCTGGCCCAGCGGTCAAAGTTGATGCAAACTTGCGATTGTCAAGAGTCGTGACGCATCTCGGGAGTATACCAGAGGCGCTTCTTAGTTCCCAGTGTGCGGCCCCGTGGTTCACCCAGACGTGTGTGATGAGACACTGGGCAGCATAAGTAGGCCACTCTCTCTCTCGCTAGACACATGTGATCCACGCCCTCTCACTGTGTATTCTGTGTCTCTACTAGAGATATTTCTCCCAGTGGGCGAATGATGATGGCGAAATCGCGAATGTAAGTGTGAATGATTCCGGTTGTCCTCGGTTGTCAACGCTCAAGGCACCAACATCACTACAAACACTAGACCAAGCTACTTACGTCCATCCATGTCGGAGAGAAGCAGAAATGTTCCAGTGGAGAACAGATCTTTCGCCTCCAACACTGTCGGTAGTGACAGTGTCCAGGTTCATACCCAAACCTCACCTTTTGTATGATTCTGGACACAATCCCTGGACTGGAACACCTCCCGCGTCGTGCCCCATCAGTCATCCATCATAGGCAAGTCAGCTGAGGACTGGCTCCATCACTCCAGCTGAGAGAGAGACACACACTTTGCTGTGGGCCCTCGGCCGGCCCCCGCCCCCCCACTCCTGACGCGGCTCTCTCTCTCTCTCTCTCTCTCTCTCTCTCTCTCTCTCTCTCTCTCTCTCTCTCTCTCTCTCTCTCTCTCTCTCTATCATCATTCATCATTACTGATATCTTCCATGGAACGCTGACACGCTCTCCTCGCCAGCTGGGGAGGATTTTGGGAAGCCATTCTTTTATACATGTATACACTAGTTTAGTGTATGTTCGTGCTGTTCAGCGTATACACTAGTTTAGTGTATGTTCGTGCTGTTCAGCGTATACACTAGTTTAGTGTATGTTCGTGCTGTTCAGCGAGGAGCAAAATGTGGGTAGTGATGGTGAAGCTTCTGAGTACGTCTGGAGCGACAGGACACAGTCGTTGGAGGATCACCTCGAACACAACGTAACGCAGATGCACTAAACCCTCACATCCTCACTACTGTGATCGAGGTAACACAGCGAAGCAGCGAATAGTTACATCATACAGCTGCTGTTCTCAGATTTTGAGGGGCCGAGACATTTTACACCTGATGCCGCGGGAGTTGCCCGTCACACTCGTGATGTTTTTCAAGACTGTACCGTCTCAGCTTCGCGCAAACCTCCACGCGTGTCCTGATCAACGATGACGTGTCACTGTTGAGAAAATGGAACAACAGTTAAGTCTCAGTCAGGATTTTTGCCGAGGAGACGAAAAGTTGAAATTCGTTCGAAATACTTTTTCATTCTTATCCCTTTGATTCCATTCAAGGTTTCTCATAGTTGCAAGGTAATCCTCTGATTTTACTGATATTGAATTTCTTTTCAATTCATTACAAGTAGACGTAACCTAAGGCAAGATCAACAAGCTGTGGCTGATGATATTGAACAAGGAAATAATGTTCCACAATTATCTGTAACCATCTTCGACCTCCCAAAGGAAGCAGTCTTCCTCATGCGTCCAATGAGACGAACTTATGTGGGACATCACCATAAACGCCGTTAGCCTGGAACATTAACCTTGTGGAAGTTCTGGATACATGCACCAGGAAAAACCTGGAACAGTAGAGCACAAATTGAGAGCATGGAAGTTCCTCCGTCAGTTCGCAGCGCAAGACTACGGGCGAAGAGCGTCTACTTCGATGCGCACCAATCGGGACGACCTTGATAGAACCCCGCAAAGTCTCAGGTCTGGGGAGTAAATACGGTAATAGTGAGACTTCAGATAGATCGGGGCTTGAAGGCTGGCACCAGGCTGATGTGATATACCCTGCCTGATGGATCCCCAGTGAGGCAGAGGATGTGATGTGTTGATAATTTCGGAGAGAAGGTGAAGCGCGCGAAGCTACACTGAAGCACCTCCCAGCTCGGGGAGGGAGACCGTGATCATCCTGAGATAAACGGCCGTGTCGTGGAGTGGACAGTAACCAGGGGTGAAGCCGAAGCTACCCCTACGGCAACGTTTTTAAAGGACCAAGAAGAAGTGATTCGCGAGTCGATCTCCATCAGACAAACATGGGTACATTCATGTGTCCTCGTGGGCTTCCGCACGTCGCTACAGACGAGATCATCGGGGAACACGTCCCGCGCGTCACCTGAGAACACACACACACCACCACAAAGTGACCACTCGCTCAGCCGGGTCCCGGCAGACACAAGACGCTCGTGCCGGGCATCTTCGCCTCACCTCACGTGCGCCGACACTCGCCAAGTCAGGGGCGATGTGACTTTAAGAATTACTGTGGCTTTCATCCCTTTTGAGCTGACTCCGTCTGATGGCTATCTCTTTCTCTCGTCCTCTGCTGGCCTGGGGATGAATTGAGAAGGGACGGGTCCGGTTCCTGGATCATGGAACTACTTTGGAGGAGGACGTGCGCGCACCAGCTGCACTGTGTTACGAAGAGATACATATGTATATATATCGTCTCCTTGCTGACTGGTGGAGAGGCTTGGGCGTCATAGAGACACAATTTAAGGTTCAAAAAGTCAAGAACCTTACTGGCTTGACTCCACCTCTCCTCATGCGAGGGTTTGCCATCTGTAATAACTTTGGATACATTACGATATTTTTCACAGACTCCCCTCGAACTTTTAACAGCCCAACTTCCAACTGGTTCAACATTTGTAAAATTCCAATTTAAACTTTCCCCCTCTGTAGATACCTAGGGAGGTGTGGACGAAAGGAGCCCCCCCCCCCCCCCCCCCCCTAGGAAAGCGCTGTGATGGAGAGCCTCCTATACAGCACATGAGAGAGATTTCGTGATGGAGGAGGAGGAGGAGGAGAAGTGCCTCCGTGTACGTGATAGCTGGGTGTCTACGAGAGCGTAGGTCCTGGTCGTTGCCTTGTGTATTACTCCGCCACGCTCGATGCGATAGTTCTTCGGCCAGCAATATATATATATATATATATATATATATATATATATATATATATATATATATATATATATATACATCTCTCCGTCGCGGCCGCCAACAGCCACAATCAGAGCTTGATTATACTAATTAACGCAATTACGTCAGAATAATGAATGTAAAATGACTCGTGAATTGAGTGGAATAATTCTGCGTCACATACCCCCGGGTCAGTGTTACTTGAAATGGCCACACTGGAAGCGCAAATATTAGTCCCTCAGTCCAGCCGTGCCTCCCGTGATCTTTGCAGCCGCAGCACTGGAAGTCAAGCGCTTCCCCGTTGCGCCCCGCAGTACATCTGCCGTCAAGACTCTGTGACTTGCGAAACCCACAGTGAGTGTGGCTGGCTGGCTGGCTGGCTGGCAAGAATCACGCACCCTTCCCAAAACATGTGACAGATTCAAATATTTACCCGGGAGTTGACAGCTGCCTGCCATGAACTTGGCTCGCCTCGATCCACGTTTATGGAAATAATTTTCGTTGCCTTTTTTTTTTTTTTAAGAAAGAAATGACGTTATTGCGCCACTACCACTCATCCAGAGGGACGCCAAGCTGCTGACGTCTCCAGCAGCCTCTTTGCAGCAACTAATTTCTCTCGGCGCGCGTGAAAAGTTTCTGTGTTGACCGAAGCGGCAACACTTAGCCACCCCCCCCTCATCTCTCTCTCTCTCTCTCTCTCTCTCTCTCTCTCTCTCTCTCTCTCTCTCTCTCTCTCTCTCTCTCTCTCTCTCTCTCTACCAATATTCTGACGTTGGCAGCGGTGTTGTATTACTTAAAGGACATGTGTATTTTGTCCTCGAGAAACTTAAAATTCAAAACCCTCACTCCAGTCTTCCATCGGTTCAATGTTAAGGTCTGTTGAGCACATTATAGTAAATGTTCCAGTATATGGTGAACGCACCAGGGAGTGTTTACCTCTGCGTCAAGTCACTCTGGTTTAATGTTTCTCTACACTTCTGACGTATGTTGGACACGTTAACTTTGTCCTCAAGACTGATACACGTGTTTTTTTATTTTTTAATTTTTTTTTTTCAAACCAGGTTCATCTTGTTCATTTATCACCCAGGACGTACAGGAGCCAGCAGGTACTATATGGGTTGTGACGGGAGACTCATCCATCTAACACCTGTAGGTTGGGAAAAAAAAGAAAAAATCTTGGCCTCTCCCAGGTCCTTAAGATATTTGGGGTACACTGATGACTCTCTCTCTCTCTTTCTTTCTCTCTCTCTCTCTCTCTCTCTCTCTCTCTCTCTCTCTCTCTCTCTCTCTCTCTCTCTCTCTCTCTCTCTCTCTCTCTCTCTCTCTCTCTCTAGGTTCGAGGGAGTACTAAAAGGAAATAGAATGACCCTCTGGTGAGTTGATATGGTAATGTTTCGTTACGTATATATCACTGTTAACATGAGGTGGGTAAGGCATGGGGAGTGTGTGTGTGTGTGGCTGTGTGTCTCGCTTGGTGTAGATCGGGCCGAAGACACAGTGTGTAGACGGCTACAGCAAGCTGGATGCGGTACTTGGAGGTGATTACCCGCTGCCGGCAGGCTTGGCCGCTCCACAGGTCTCGAGGGAACGGTAGAGAGACTGTTGAGGATCGAAGCTCAAATGGCTGTAATGAATATGAGGAGGATATATATGGCGAGGGAACGGGTCTGTGTACCTACGGGTGTTTGTGTGTGAGGTGGACCGTACCACAAGAGAAGACACTTATGACGCCACAGACCCCCAGTAGAACCCCAGCCAAATGTCAGACATACTCTAAGACCTGCCCAAGAGAGGGAGCAAGGGATGGCAGTCACGTTGAGTAAGACTCTGTTAGTCAAAACAGTTAAAAAAAAGAAAAAAACTCACAACTTTATGGTAAGCAGCTGAGTACATTGTTCATAGTCGTGACTCCACATCCTGTCTCGGTTCTTATGTCTCGTTGCCATTCGAAGCGATGGTTATAAAGTCTCGCGAGAGGACTGAAGATATACTGGCAACAAGTAACGGGAATGACTCGAGCCATCTGTCGTGGATCTGAACGAGGACCTTCTCAAATCCCAGCGAGGAAAGTTTCCCCCCGCGAGCTGAACTTCATGTTGGGTTCAGGTGATGCCCTGCAAACTTTATACATGTCAGGGGGAGTGAAAACTTCTTGTGAGAAAATACTGACATCGCGAAATACATATTTTCTCCCTCTCCTCGTGAGGGAGTTCAAAATAAAAGTGTCGCAGGGTATGACATGGCAGAGGTGGACGAGGACAGACAGTCCAAGAACGGTGGAGGCAGACAACAACTATACACAACCACAACACGCACTAGACCTAGTCATGACCCAGCTCTGCTGACCCGGCCTACAACCACTGTACACCTGGTCTTGCCCTTCCATTATGATCACAACCCCTGGAGTAAACTACAAGCCCCCATAACCTCTACAGCAAGTCGAGGACCGCACCACAACAACATCCGGATGAGCATAACCCTCATAGCAAAAAGGATCAGCCTACCAACCACAACCACTGTATAGCCACGTAGTCTACAACCCTGCCTCAACTTACAACTTTACAACCAAGCATCACCCTACAATGTTAAAAAAAATCTCACATCATACCATCGACATCGAGGCTACAACCCATAACCCACAACCCACAACCCACAAGGGGGAAAAAAAAGGGAATCCCTGGACGTTCTACCCTTGAGCCAGCGTGTCCCACCCCTCCAACCCGACCCACGGCTGTAGAACACCAGCCCTCCGTCAGGGGCTGACGGAGGGCTCGTGGCGCTGCTGGGGAACACACGTCGCACGGTTCGGAAATTGCCCTTCACTGCTGCACGGGACAATGTTTCACTGTCACGCCGCGCACCGCCAAATATATCACCGCTGGTATCTGGCCTCACGCTCAACTTGACGCGTACCAGCTATAGTAAGATTAAATGGCCACGTCGGCAAAAGCCCATTTAAAGATTAAATAATAATGATAATAAAAAAAAGGACCTGTTCAAGAACTGGCGGGAGAGCCTGGAATGTAATCGTACAATTCTTTTCGCTGTCACTGGAAAGGGAGGGTAAAAAAAAAGGGGGGGAGGAGAAAGAAGGTAGTGTTCCTAACTAACTAACTGGTAGGTAGGATGGAAAATCCTGGCGAACGTGACCACAATGGGGGTCTGAATAATTCTGCCGACATCGTTTTTGACGGATAAGGATGGTGGCCAGAGCTAGGCTGACTAGCCAGACGTGACCAGGGGCCCACGATGGCCGACCCTTAAACACACACTCCCCATAATCCCCCGCTCCCCCTGCCCCCATTTTTTTTTTTTTTAGTGTTGGGGGGCATGGGCAACCGTGTGTGTGTGTCTGCGTGTGTGTGTGTGTGTGTGTGTGTGTGTGTGTTTAGTGGCGTCAGACGATTGACCTCGTTTTTTTTTTTTTAGGGGGTTCAACTTTATCCAGAATCAATATATTCATCCCATGTACAAAGGCCATAGACCTGTTACGTTTCGCTTTAAGTCGACTGTTTAGATACGTGTCTAGCTGCCGTGCCGACGAAACAGATCGTGCGGAGATGAAGAGGAAGACAGACGGACCTTCAGCAATCACCCCGCCGCATCCAGCACCTCAAGCTTTCTTACCTCTCGAGTGACTCTGGGAGAGCCGTCTGTCTCACACCCGCCCCTAGAGCTCGGTCTGTGACCGCACTACCCTGGTGAGCGCGGTCGGTGCGCCAGAGTTCTAGTAGACGCTGCTGCGGGCCGTTACGTCTATTGTATAACTGCTCGCGAAGACACAGGGAGGCCGGTCCATCATGTGCCCTTCATCCGCTGGCGTAGGAGGCTGAGGAGGAGGGTGTGTTTGTGTGATTTACGTAATGTGATGTAGAGAGCGAACTGCCAGATGTCCACACACACACACACACACACACACACACACACACACACACACACACACACAACACGCTAGGGAGACAGACCGTCTGGTCAATTTAATTACTTATCTAAATTAAGCCCGGGATATAAAAGCACATATCGGGGAGCAGATCTTCGCCGACCTCAGAGACCCGTGACCTCCCGCTCATGCAAGATAATCAAGTCTCATAATTACGTCGATGAAAAACTTTAAAAAAAACTAAGGTCATTAAGGAAAGGGGGGAGGGTAATTGCTTCATTACCGTCAACTTATACCCTTATCAGAGAATGATGACTCGTAGGGTTACCTGGTCATACTGGGGGGGGGGGGTAGGATGGATCAGTACAGGGTATGATTGTGACGACAGCGAGACGTCACGCCGTCACACCCAAGGTGTGTTTTACGGCGTCACCGCGTATGTGTTATCGCCGAGATAAGGTCGCGGGTGAGATATCGTGTTGTGTTCATCAGCGGGCGCCAGACGCTGGCTTCCCCTTAGTGCAGTGTAGGCGTAGAGACGCGTGGTGGTGGTGGGGATCATCATCAGGGTTCCCACAGTGGGCGCCTCTCGGCCTTGCTTCCTCCTCCCCACCACCGCACCACACCCGACCCCCACACCTGCTGCCGGAGGGGAGAGTTCACCTGTGTCTGGGGTGGGTGGGAGGGGAGGGGGGGGAGGCGTGTGTCAGTGTTGCCGCCCTACTAAGGTGCCGCAGGCCAAGATGATGGAGGGCCCGAGGACGCCGCCCGTGCCAGGGGAGGAGGGCCTTGGCACCTGGCACGGGCGGAGGGGTGGGGGCAACCTCACCATCTCCCCACATGGTCAGAACGCCCCAGCTCAATACATCTTCCCAGAGGAGGAGGGGAGGGGGGGAAGGGGATTGAACTCTCATACATTTTAATGCGGATATAAATTTGATTTACCGAGTGACATTTGCATAAATGCGCTTCTCTCCCTCCCCCGGTGGTACGTATCGTGTGTATAACGTGGTCAAGTTGGTCGTGTTAAGGCGTCCGGGAGTGTATCGCGCGGGCACACGGGAACACGACGCGACGCCGTGCCATACATGCTGACCACAGATCGGGTCTATGATCCCCCTTCTACCACACAGCCGTAGGTGGTGATGGAAGGTGCCGCTTGTTCTAGTCTTCTTGGCTTAGCTCGGGTCAAGACGCGCGCCTGAACCCAGGCGGGGGCGGCCGTGTCTATCTCGGGATGGGTTATGGAGAGTGAGGAGACGTGTTGGTCCTCCTACTTCTCCTACTCCTGATCCTCCTGCGTTTCCTAGGGCGGCATCATGAGCGCTATAAGCAATCCCTAGACACCTGTGTCGTTGGACAATAGAGATGTTACTCACATATATTACATATATACTTTTTTGTATTATATATATATTCATATTGTTACGCCTGTTGGTCAGGAGAGGCTTTTATTAAAAGTCATACCAGAAGAGATGAATAACCTGCTTGGCGTAGAAGGAGATATATAGAAGAGAGATAATTAAATAGGCACACTGCTAAAGGCCTTTTCTCTTCCTCCCACCACATCCTCAGCAGGTCCTCCCCCCACCGTGTCTTTCCTCCCACCACATCCATGAAATTTACTCCCCCCTCACCGTCCGTGTTGAGTGTGGTATGGGCTGACGGGGGCGCGGAGGCCGAGGTAGTGGATGCCTCCGCCACCGCCTTCCTATCCATAGCGAGTGGTTGCGGTAAACATCACCTCCCGGCTACGATCGAGGGCGGGAGTCGTGTCCCGTCATCACCCTCGCTCGTTTGACGCCACTCGTGTCGTTACATTTCCTCGCTCAGTGGTGTCGGTGTATGAGTGGCATTGTCCCCCCAGATCTCCAGCTCCATTTCCAGCCCGGACGGGACCCGGTAGCGATAGGTGCGCATCACATACCGTGAAATAACGCGAACACATAAAGATATATCGCTGGGGATAATGCCTCCGTTCATTGAACACTGAAGGTTCGTTTTTTTTTCCTTTTTTTTTTTTTTTTTTTTACTTTTTAAAGGTTTAAAACTTCAGGAGTTAAAGCTGAGTGTAAACTGGTTTACCGTAAAGAGAGTTGCAGCGCCATTATGCCCTCACGGTCCACGGCTCCAAGACTTGCCCGAGCCCGACCGGCTACCAAAGCTCAAGCCTCGCTGCTTCTCAATACATTAATGCAACCGCACTACTGGCTATGTGTCTGTGGGTGTGTGCGTGTGATTACAGTCTGTGTGTTACGGGGAGAGAGAGAGAGAGAGAGAGAGAGAGAGAGAGAGAGAGAGAGAGAGAGAGAGAGAGAGAGAGAGAGAGAGAGAGAGAGAGAGATTTACACTCGTGTTGCCCCATCTCTTAACCTTCTGTGTGTGTGTGTGTGTGTGTGTGTGTGTGTGTGTGTGTGTTTTATATACCCGTGTGTTGGGGTGTGGGTGTGGCTGTGGTGTACTGCTTGTGACGCTCAGGTCACCTGTACCCATGACTCTTCCTCTCACACTAGCAACACGGGGGACAAGGGCAACCCGCTCTTACTTTCCCATGTTATTTATTTTCTATATCCCTCAGTTGGGGACAGAGGGGCATATCCACCATGCCCGGTGGCTAGGCGTTATCGCCCTTATCCGCTAGGACAGTAGATACTTCTATGGCGTGTTTCCACCTGGGGGGGGCCACTATTGACGTGATGGCTTTATTGCCTGTATTTTCCGGCTCATTTATTAAATTTCCTCCAGCCGGGCTAGCCAGCCAGCCGGCCGGCCGGCCGCTGGAAAATGATTTCTCATCTCTGGTTCACGATGCCCGCCAGCATCTGCATGATAATCTGTCAGCGGTGTATGATAACCCGCCGGCGTGCATAGAATATCGCGGATGATAAATTCCGTGTCCTTTATGACGCCAAGAACCCCCGCCCGCCCTCCCTCCCTCCCTCCTCCCTCCCTCCTCTCTCTCTCTCTGTCACATATATTACAACCATCATTTACAGGAAGTTTCTATGTATTAACCATTGCACTGTAAATGATACTACGGTCGGAAGAATATAAAACTCCTCAACCCATTAACGCTCTGCCGAATATATATATATATATATATATTTTTTTTTTTTTCGTTCGGCTAATGGAACATATAAATTTCGCAACGATGTTGTTATAAAAAATCATGAAAAATTGAATTCAAAATGCTGTGATGAATGGCGTCTTTCCTAACACATATATATATATATATATATATATATATATATATATATATATATATATATATATATATATATATATATTATACTTTTGTTTACTGCAATTGAGGATGACGGAGAGGCCAACTTGCTCTGCCAGCACATCAAACACAGACTAATATGTCCATTTGTTTACGTTCCTTTTGGCCTAAGGTGTGGCACGGCGGTATAAACAGGCCCCTCCGCCATTCTCCAGAATGTTACGCCCTCCAAAATGGTCCAATTTACATTTACAAGTTTTATCTGGTCGTTTGAGGAGCGATCAGGAGTATAAGAAAAAAAGGAAAAAAAAAAGAGAACCCGTCGTTTTAAATCGTCCCGACACAGATGCCGCATTTACCGAAGACAATGAAGAGCAGTTTAATGAAGGGCGTGTTAGCTACGTATTTCTCTTTTTAAGAAAAACAAAAAAAGACTCAAAGCCGAGGCGTCTCCTTTCTGGCAAGCTTTGAAATTTAATATCTGTTTTGGAGGAACAAATATTGGAAGGCTAGGATTAGGAGCGAGGAGAGGTTAGGCTAGGCTAGGCTATGTCGACGCCGACGCCGCCTATCTCTAGATCGCGAGATTCAAACACACAGCAGCTGAAGGATTCGTTCATCTTGTAGCCAACCCGGGTTGTTGTGAGGTCCTACGGGAGTCCCTTAACTCCTCTCTAGTCGGGGACCACAAGTGAATATCCTACTACAGACGGAGTGGTCAGGGACTCCGTAAGACACACTCACACACACACACACACACAGGCATCACTACGCTTTATTTTGGAGAACGTAGCCTCGCTGTAAACTCCACCATCGTATAGTAAGCCCTGAGGGGAATGGCAGTGTGTATACGTAGGACGATGCGGTGTGGTGTTGCTGTACCTCCCATCAACACGGAGTTGATAACGTACCAAGGATACAGTCACGTCCCCCCACAGTACAGGAATATCATGGTGTCTGTTCTTTGCTGTTGCCTGACCATTGTCAGGTTTCCCAGCGTGACATTATCTTCGATATATATATATATATATATATATATATATATATATATATATATATATATATATATATATATATATATATATGTTGAACAGCTCCCAGAGCTCCGGACCTACTCGAGAGTGTGCCAACTTGGCTAAAGAACTGACACACAGACCCACAAACGAGTGA
This sequence comes from Panulirus ornatus, assembly GCF_036320965.1. Taxonomy (NCBI): domain Eukaryota; kingdom Metazoa; phylum Arthropoda; class Malacostraca; order Decapoda; family Palinuridae; genus Panulirus; species Panulirus ornatus. Next base: position 8,802,973 of record NC_092259.1, on the reverse strand, counting down.
TGATATTGGAAAGAGATTTAACGAATGTATATAAAAAACGGACACTAAATTAAGGAAGATGAATCTCTTAAAAGATCTTGCGATGTACGATTCTTCCACCACACGAGCGAACGTCTTTGACGTCTAATGTTTTGATGATTCCATGAATAAATAGATAGTTAGATGTTAATGTTAACGAAAAGGGCGTTAATTTCCCCGTAGCAGTCAGCAGTCAAGTTAAACGTGAGCTATAGTTACAGTGATTTTTGTTTTCCATCATACACTTTCAGTGACATTTAGTTAAGCCCGAAGACGTGTGCTTGGCAGCTTGCTTTAGGTGTGGGTGAGTATCGCAACATTTTAGCTAATTGCTGGCTTTACACCGTCGTTTGCCTGTGTCACAATCAACACATCACATACAGAAGACCTCAAACACCATGAGACACAGTGTTGATCCCCCTGACCCCCATCAAACAGTAGTGATGATAATATCATTCATATTCAGACCAAGTATTCCTTCAGATACAGAAATGACGAAATCTTTTACTGCCATCTACAACGTTATTTAGTAGAAGTAGTGGTAGTAGTAGTAGTAGTAGTAATAGTTGTAGTTGTAGCAGTAGTAGTAATGGTAGTTGTAATGGTAATGATGATAATAGTGATGCTGATGACAGTAATATGATATTACCATATATGTATATATATATATATATATATATATATATATATATATATATATATATATATATATATATATATATATATATGTATATATGTATATATATATATTTTTTTTTTTTTAAACTATTCGCCATTTCCCGCGTTAGCGAGGTAGCGTTAAGAACAGAGGACTGGGCCTTTTTTGGAATATCCTCACCTGGCCCCCTCTGTTCCTTCTTTTGGTAGTCTTTTTGTCTGTGATGCTGTGGCTGTGCCAATGACCAGATAGTAGACACACATATTCAGGTGGCATCCTGACTACCCGCCGGTAATAAGATATTGTAATATATTGCCAAGATAAAACGTTCGTAGAGTCAACATCCTCTTTGGGTCTCCCGGAAAAGATAAACAGATAAAAGTCACTCCAAATCAATAAACTGGATCAAGTCAACACTCTGGCCAAACAAATATTCAGCCCCTGAACAAGCATAACTCGCTCCAATGGACACACTCAGATTCAACCATAACAGAATTAAAGTAAACAATTTATTCTCTCTCTGTGTGTGGGTGTGGGGGCGTCCGTGGATTTCTCCCTGCAGTCCTAGGTACAGTGTACACACACACACACACACACACACACACACACACACACACACACACACACACACACAGAAGCTAGGACTCCATATATCGACCAGCCACGAGGGGAGGATGAACACTTTGGATGGGTGTGGGCCTACGTACCGGCCTAGGATTCGAACCTATATCGTGTCGACTCGTGGCCTGTAATGCTTAACATTTCACAGCATAGTCTAACGTGTGTGTGTGTGTGTGTGTGTGTGTGTGTGTGTGTGTCTGTGTGTTAAACCACGGAAAAAATATGTACACGGAAAGGATTGTGCGAAACATAAATCCACCAAACGCATCGAAATTTCGTCTCTTTTTGCTCCAGCGAAATATCATAGTTAGGTCCTGGCTATAGAGACTCCATCAAGGCCCACCACGCTAGCTAGAGTCAGGTTTTAACACAATTATAAAGCTATCTCCAGTGAAAAATGGGATCTGTATCGCTTAGTTAAGCTGATGAAGTTCTGGTAGGCTTCAGGGATACGACGAGGCTGATGCACACACAGTCCACCTACCATCACACACACACACACACACACACACACACACACACACACACACACACACTTCCTATAAGGTTGACATGGCCAGCATCATCATCTGCCAACAGACATCTCCAGCAACACCTAATTTCGCACCACCTCGTTCGCTGAGCGTGACGGTCGCTGACAGTAAAACAACACAACAAAGTCTCTCGCCCCCGAGTTGAGGGAAAGATGGCGCAGACGTGTGGCTGTGTGGCGCTCGACCTTATATAAACCAAGAGTCATAATTCCGAGCGTTCACAATACACAGCTCTTCATTTCCCTGGCTCTCTACTTGGCCCGGAGAATGTTGACAACCGCCATATCCCCCCCTCGCAAATTACCACGGATGATTAGGTTTTATATTCTCAGAGCAACGCAGAAACACTTTTTTTTTTTTTAATTCACTACGCTGTGTTTACATTTATAGATCATTTTCTTGTGATTTTGTGGAGTAAATATATTTGTTTACGCGTGAAATCTATAATTCACGTGTGACGGGAAGATGGTGTGTGTGTGTGTGTGTGTGTGTGTGTGTGTGTGTGTGTGTGTGTGTGTGTGCGCGCGCGTCCGTCCGTGTGTGTGTGTGTGTGTGTGTGTGTGTGTGTTTGTGTGTGATGGTGGGGGAGGGTCGCTTTATACAATAATCCCTTCTTGTAGGTCAGGGGAAAGAAATGAAGTTAGCACAAGACGTAAGCGGTAAGAACGAAGGAAAATGAATGAAGATAGATAGAGATGAAGTATAGAAGTGACGTGGGGAGGAAAAAATTTAAGAGATATATGGGGAGAAGGTGGAAGCCAGGTGGGGTGCAGCTGTTGGGGGGAGGGTGAGTACAATCAGCGGGGGGGAGGTATGGGGAGCGAGTAATACAACCCTCACCCCAGCCAGTGCCACCATGAAACCAGTGTTGACAGTGACAACATTATGGTAGACGGGGGGCGGTGGCGGGGCTCTGTGAGGCGACCGTAGTCATAGAAAACGGGTGTTGCTGAGCCTGATCAGTCCTCTCACAACGCCACGCTCACAGCGAGACCTGGCGTCGCGCGTCGTAAAGTACAGAAAGTTTGGCGAAAGAAGAAAATGTGCCACGTGTTCGGTACTCCCATACCCAGGACTCTCTCTCTCTCTCTCTCTCCCTCTCTCTCTCTCTCTCTCTCTCTCTCTAGAATAGGAAATGTCAGATGTTCCGTGTGCTAGCTTGTTTGTGAGTGGTGGGCTCTGGTCACGATATATATATATATATATATATATATATATATATATATATATATATATATATATATATATATATATATATATATATATATATATGAATTTAATGTCACGCTGGTGATTCAAGTGTGTTCGTCATTACACCCGGGGAGGGAGGGAGGGAGGTGGGGGTTGCTTCCACACCTCAGCCAGGACAAGTCAATATAAACATTTTGGTAACGTCACACCCAGCTGGCTGGTGACACACCCGGCGACAACCTAACGCAAGAACACGGCTTCGACGTTTTTAATCATCCGCACAGCTTCTTTATATATATATATATATATATATATATATATATATATATATATATATATATATATATATATAAAGTAGGATGAGAAATTGAACGACAACAGAGAGTGGGGAGGACTCTGTGTGTGCGTGTGTGTGTGTGTGTGTGTGTGTGTGTGTGTGTGTGTGTGTGTGTGTGTGTGAGGGAGGAGTGAGAGAGGGGCAGGCTTTCCACCTTTCCCAAGGTGTTGTTGACTCTCCGCCAGCCTCTCCCCACGATACTCTCCAAGCTGTCACCGGCAGCAGGGACTAATTTTCGTCCTGATGTGCAAAAAAGGACGTGAAGGAAAAATTTCAGTGTGTGTGTGTGTGTGTGTGTGTGTGTGTGTGTGTGTGTGTGTGTGTGTGTGGGCGTAAAACGTTAGATGTAAAAAATTCTTCCCCCCTCCTAGCACGCGCGCGCGCGCGCACACACACACACACACACACACACACACACACACACACACACACACACACACACACACTCATACTTATGCATATACATTTTTTCGCTCCCTAAATTAACTCTGGAGTTTAAATACTCTGACAAAACACAACTTAAACAAACATACAACTTAAATAACGTAACACAAACAGGCCATCAATTAATACACATTGGCGTTAAGGCAGTGCGCTTGCGCGCTATGACACAGACGCTGGTGATTTTTTTTTCTTCACGACAAACACGTAAAACCCCGGCCATAACACATGACTATAACCTCAGTAACAATTACATCAACAAGCAGTTATAACCACACCGACGGTGCTAACATCACGTCAACGCTAATATAATTCCAAGAGACAATTACATTATCATGGTCATCCACCCCCATCTCACTCCACTTCCACCATCACCACCACACTACCACCATTTTTCCCTAACAACATGTCTTCCATCCACAGCCACACACGTCAATGTCTACAATCCATAATACCACCAGACACACAACCTAAGCTTCGCCACAACCTCAACCAGACCATACAACCACCCTACACACATCAGACAACCATCTCCCCCCACGCCAACCCCTTCACCATACCTCACCACCACACACACTGCGTGGTCCCAGCCATCCAACGGCCAATAGACCAGGAATCAATCGACCAACCCAACCCAGACCCGCGCCTCGCCAACGTACATACCCACGCACGCGCGCGCATTACGCCACAACGCTCCATCGTCATCAACAAAGACAGCATTGCCAAATTCCAGGCGCCAATAACCTGAGTAAACAAGTTACATTCCGGCAACAACTGAGGGTGGGGGGGGGGATATCCCCCCTCGCCCTCCTCCTTCTCCTTCCCTCCCCACTGGGGTTTATATACCCTTCCCCTCCCCCCCCTCCCCCCAATATTTCCACTAAGATATTCATGAATAATTTCGTCTTACGTAAGGTTTGAGAGAGAGAGAGAGAGAGAGAGAGAGAGAGAGAGAGAGAGAGAGAGAGAGAGAGAGAGAGGAGCACGACGAGCCTCGAATTCAATGGCGCAAATTTCCCCTCCTCCTCCTCCTCCTCCCCCCCCCCCCCCGCATCAAGGAGGGGTAGTCAATGAAGCAGTTTTCTATATCATGCTGCTGTTAAAGGCTTCGCCTAGGAAGTACGGATGCCCTGCGCTGATGTAAACTCCGTATGCGACGGTGACATACGCGCATCACGAAAAAAAAAAGAAAGGTCTCCCCTCAAACCCGGATTACAGTGACTTATCTCACGAACGAATGGCAGGCAAATCCTTACGCCACCTGTAGTGCTTCGCTCATAATTCAGAAATGGAAATCTATAGTGGATAACAAAAAAAAAAGTTAATATAGCTATACTTCACGTGCTGCTGCCCATCCACACCAGCTCCCTATAACTAATTCCAAATAATTTAAGGTAATTTGAAAATAATCTCAAGATAATAAAAGTAATTAAATAATTCTAAAGCTTTTATTGCATTTGAAATCGTGTCGTACCATCAGTTCACGTTACCTGATAACAAAAAACAAACAAAAATCCCCTCGCCTTAAGTTGCATTTCGGTTAATTGTCTTCCTTAATGAACCGTGAAGGTAATTAGTCAGAGTAATTAAACTTGTAAATTACCTGCTACCTGTATGGCCCGGAGAACATTTTCTTTGCATTTGTATAACACACTTTTTATGATATTTATCCCATTTTTTTCTACTTCGGCTAATTAGTCTCCCGTTTTTTTCTAACCTGGGGTAATTAGTCTTCCTGGACTAATTAGTCTTCCTGAAGGTTTCGGATATCATTACTCCACGTGAGGTTGCGAGTGGTGTTAAAGATGATGTTATTATTGTCCTTTTAAGATAAAGTTCAAGAAAATGGGAAAACGTAGCCTTGAACCAGTATTTAACACATACGTCAGCTGACAGTGTGTGAAGATGCGTGGAAATGATGATAGTGATAATTGATAACAATGATAATTGGTGATAATGATAATTGATAATAAGGATAATTGGTGACAGTGATAATTGATAATAAGGATAATTGGTGATAATGATAATTGATAATAAGGATAATTGGTGATAATGATAATTGATACTAATAATGATAAATGGTGATAATGATAATTGATAATGATAATTAGTAATAATGATAATGATAAATGGTGATAATGATAGTTGATGATAATTATAATTGGTGGTATTGATAATTGATAATGATGATAATGATAATTGATGATAATGATAATTGATGATCAGTGATTGATTAACGATAATCACATTGATCTCCCAATAGTGGGTCACCCGCCACACTGTTTCTTCCAGAGATCAATATACATAGAGATGTCTCTCGCCAGACTGTAAACTACACACATTCCCTGCATCGTTCCGTTTGCCAATCCGTCAACAGAAAACAGGACGAACGTCTACGTAAATAACGGGAAAAAACACACACGTAATATTTTCAATATGCTCGACCTCCCTCCCTTTTTTTTTTTTTTTAAGCTTATTTGGTAAACCCAGCTTACCGGCGAGATACCTGGCTAAACCCAGCTTAAAAAAGAGGTTTTAATCCAGGAGGTTCGCTAGGCTTCACGGACGAAAAGCTGGTGGGGTTTGGTGAGAAGGTTAGCATTATATTACCACGGGGAAACTGTGTGTGTGTGTGTCTGTGTGTGTGTGTGTGTGTGTGTGTGTGTGTGATTACGATTTTTTGTGCTACGAGGAGAGAGTTTTTCTTTCGCGTTTTCTTGTCACTTAACCTTGTGTGTACACACACACACACACACACACACACACACACACACACACCAGCCTAAGCCAGGTTCCCATATATCGAGCAGCCGTGAGTGGAGGGTGAACACCTAGGTTGGGTGATGGCCGACTGACCCCGCCACCCCGCCCCAGGATTCGAACCCCGGGCGGGGCCCCCGTGCATGAGACATGGTAAGCATCGCTAACAACAACATCAAGGAAGGCCCGTTTTCTATGGATGTGTATTAGAGAGAGAAAATATTTTTCCCCTTAAGGAAAATATTTTTCCCTTTAGGAAACAAAGACCATCCTACAGTCCAGAGGGCCTCACGTAACCCGCTCGTAGAAGACCCTGCTCTGACCCTTAGGGCGCCAACTTTCTTGAGATAGGAAGACCCTCGAAGACCATACAGTTATATACGCCTCGCATGTAGGATGTCACCCTCCAGATGTCACCCTTCAAATGTCACCCTTCCAGTGCCCCACCAGGTCCTCAGATATCATCAAATCATCATCATCATCATCATCATCATCATCATCATCATCATCATCATCATCATCATCATCATCATCATCATCATCATCATCATCATCATCATCATCATCATTCATCATTCCTTCATCCGAACCACACACAAAATACGTCACTGAAATACCCAATATCTCAAGGACTTCTTGTGACTTCTCCCTGGCGTATTACGACCACGGGGGGTTGGGGGGACGACCCGACCCGACCCCCGACCCTCGACCCCCGACCTCCGACTCGACCCTCTGGTAAGTCGAAGGGAAGACATGAGCACACAACGTCGGAGTGTCCCCGTCGCAAAGTTCGCCACTTAAGACGGATCGTAAAGCTATCGAGGAGCTATTACCGCTGACGTATAAGAGAGAGAGAGAGAAAAAAAAAAAAAATCCAGGGCCAAGCGGAAGGTTAAACACGCAGTCAAATTCTGGGGCCATAAGGCGGCATCAGAGAAGCCATAAGCCGTGGGGAGAGAGGGAGGAGGAGGAGGAGGATTGGCCCTCCCCAACAACAGGAAATACATTGCCCAAGAAAGGGTAATAATGATTTTAAAGGTGAGTGGGCCGCCACCACGCCGGAGGCGGAGGGTGGGTGGGGTAGACGACTGAGGCTGAGGACCACTGACCCTCACACACTCACACACACACACACACCACACACACACTCACACTCACTCCCCTCTCACTCACTCTCACTCACTCACTCATCACTCATCACTCACATCACTCACTCTCACTCCACTCACTCTCACTCACACTCACTCACATCACTCACTCACTCACCTCTTCAACACCTTACACACCACACACAACACACACACACACACACACACACACACACACACACACACACACCACACTCACACACACACACTCACTACTCACCACTCACTCACTCACTCACTTCACTCACCACTCAACACCCTCACTCCACTCACTCACTCACTCACTACTCACTCACTCACTCCTCCTCAACCCTTACACACACACACACACACACACACACACACACACCACACCACACACACACACACACACACACACACTCACACACACACACACACTCACTCTCACTCACTCACTCACTCCTCAACCCTTACACACACACACACACACACACACACACACACACACACACACTCACACTCACTCACACTCACTCTCACTCACTCACTCACTCACTCACTCACTCACTCCCTCCTCAACCCTTACACACACACACACACACACACACACACACACACACACACACACACACACACAGTCACACTCACACACACACACACTCACTCTCACTCACTCACTCACTCCTCAACCCTTATACACACACACACACACACACACACACACACACACACACACACACACACACATACACTCTCTTCGACCCTTACACACACACACACTCTCTTCGACCCTACACACACACACACACACACACACACACACACACACACCCCGTGCAACCAGCGGCGCCATCATCAGTAGGGGACCCGTAATCACCCTCGCCATCGTTTGTAGGGGACCCGTAATCACCACCAACACCACCATCAGTAAGAAACCCGCTACCCCTCAGCCTCACAGTCATCAGCAGGCAACCTCCTCCGCCTTCTGTCATAGTTAGCAGTCTTGCGTGCCTATGTTTTTTTTGTCTATTTCTTTTGTTGTTTACTTCGCTAGGGCCACTGTGGACTCTCCATACACCCACCTTCCACATGTATTTACCAGTTCGTTTACTTGTGTACGTATTCCACGACGAATATGACAAGGTCCGCGGAGAAAACCTTACAGAATCCTGTTGCTATTGTCTTATATAGAAAAAAAAAGGGTCAAAGTTAGAGGTCAAAGGTCATAGAGTTGTTAAGGTCCATCTCCTGATCCATCCATGAGGTCAGCTGATAATGAGGGAAAAAATTACAGCCGACTCTCCTCGGCCTAATGTAACCTGCGTTCAAAAATAAAATCTTTCTGAAGGAAGGAAGCCGAACGCTCCAACGTCCCACGAACAGAACGTTTCAGCAATTACAGCTTCCTCAAGATCGTACCGTCGGGGGCTCAAGGATCGTACCGGCCACACCGTCGGGGGCTCAAGGATCGTACCGCCCACACCGTCGGGGCTCAAGGATCGTACCGCCCACACCGTCGGGGCTCAAGGATCGTACCGCCCACACCGTCGGGGGCTCAAGGATCGTACCGCCCACACCGTCGGGGGCTCAAGGATCGTACCGCCCACACCGTCGGGGCTCAAGGATCGTACCGCCCACACCGTCGGGGCTCAAGGATCGTACCGCCCACACCGTCGGGGGTTCAAGGATCGTAACGCCCACACCGTCGGGGGTTCAAGGATCGTACCGTCACCGTCGGGGGCTCAAGGATGGCACCGTCGTGTTCAAGGGGTACAACATAGTACATGTCCCTCACTCTCACCACTCCTCCTCCTCGTCCTCCTCCTCCTCGTCCACTTCTGCATCATGACTGCCGTACATTTTGTAAGGTGGCAGGTGATACTCCACCATTATGTAAATAGATCAGGAGATCTGTGGTTAACTGGGGCAAATTTGCATACGCTGGAGACAGAGGAATCTGGGCTAAACACGCTTAATGATGCTTAACGGGGCGCATAAATCTAATGCCTTTTCTCTCTGTCCCTCTTATTTCATGCCCGTCACTCCCTCCTTCCTTCTCGACTCCCTCCCCTTCCCTCCCTTCCCCCCCTTCTTGACTCCATCCCTCACGAGCTGCGCGACAGAGGGACCTTTAGTTATAGACGAGATAATCCATCACGCTGATGTGATGGTGAGGCCGGGAGGAGAGAGAGAGAGAGAGAGAGAGAGAGAGAGAGAGAGAGAGAGAGAGAGAGAGAAGAGAGAGAGAGAGAGAGAGAGAGAGACTATTTATACACTACGGTAAGGGGGAGTGCTATACTCACGGCACCCTGAGAACTTCCTCTCTCAATCATATGCAACTTTTTTTGAACTCTCGTGTCCTGTCAGCATTCACAGGTTCATGTGACCTGACTGGCCCCGTTCATCCGCTTCTCTTGACACCATAAAGGTAAAAAAAAAAAAAATGTTAACAGCTTTTTTTTCTAACAAATTTCTTGTTTTGATTTCCGGTTTCCCCTGTTTTTTCATAGTTATTTTTTTTCCTTTTTTTTTGTCGACATCGTCAGCCTGGTTTAGAGACAACAGAGTTGTCATCAAGTTACTCCTTACTCTTCTCTCGTCTGAGTTGAACAGATTTATGGCCTCTAACCTCACACTGTCTCCCACACCTCTTAAATCTGGTACTATCTTTGTCGCCCTCCCTTGGACCTTCTCTGTTGGTTTTCACGTGGCTTTTTCTTTAAGTGCGGTGAGAAAGATACTCTAGTTTTTGCCAGCTTTAGGCCATGAATAGTTTGCTTAGAATTTCCTTGTATCCATGAACTCAAATGCGATTCCAAATATCTGCAAACGCAAAGGTTTAGCTTCCATATCTGTAAACATAAAGGTTTAGCTTCCATATCTGCAAAGATAAAGGTTCAGCTTCCTTTTTTTTTAGTTCGCCTGAAGCTCAGCTCTTGCGAGAGGCTAGTTACAACGTCGATTCCCAAGTCCCTCTCACACATGCAGATTCCTGCTGCTCATTTCCTGCTCAGTAATATTCGAATCGAATCCTTTTTTCACGTTGGCCCATCCTCATCCCTGTGCAATGTAATGGGTTCAGCTGAATCTCATCAACAACGTACCATACGAATTTTGGAGATTATTCATCCCATGTATGAGTTGATCCTCCTTTATTTCCCCCCTGTAGCTAAGAGCGTCAGTCGTGTCCTTACGAGTAATATATATATAGATCAAGAAGAGCAGCGGTTCAAGGACCGAGCCTTGCATCACGCCCGTGGTGACGCCCAGAACCATTACGAGAAGGCAGACGTCCTTTATTCCATTCCATCACGGTGACTTCCCATCCATAGAAGGAGTCTCCTCCCATTATCTCTCTCTAAAGATCGATCTGCTTTCCCAGCTTCCTACGTCGTATAGTGTCAAATGCTTTCCGGCACTCCAGGAGCACATGACCCACCCATCTCTCTTCTTTCGTCTTGAGCTCACTCTCTCGTGGAAGTCTTGAAATGTTTTTTTTCTTTGCGCATGACTGTTATCTGACACCGTGTTGTCTCCCACTCAAGTGATTTCTCCCGTGCAAGTAATCATCCATGTGCTTCCTTCAGGGTTTACATTTGTCGAAAAGGCTTGTCTCAAGTTCTCTGTAATTGCCTATTTGTATTGTACGTTGAGGGAGTGAGTTCTACACCGTAAGGACCCCATATCTTGGAACTTTTTTTTTTTCCACTGTCGTGATGTTGGTGATGACAGTGATGTTGGTGATGACGGTGGTGGTGTTAGTGATGGTGTTGGTGGTGATGACGGTGGTGGTGTTGGTGGTGATGACGGTGGTGGTGATCCTTTCATAGTTGGCGACGACGGATATGGTGGAGACTATATTTAACCCCCTACCCCGGACGACCTCTTCCCCCTCTTTCCCGTGTGGCGGAGGCCAGAAGTTTCCAACGCTGTGCCGGGGAAATGTCAGTCATGCGGCGCATCAAAGGTGAGCCAGATACTTAATTACTGACGGGGGGGGGCTAATGAGTGAGGGCGAGAAGGTGTTGTTCCCATGATCCACTCAACACGACCCTTGGGTTTTATGGCGTGACCTTTTTGACCTCATCCCTACGAGTCTGGTTAAAAGAAGGTCACGCCATTTTGATATAGGAAGGGTCGGGTCAGAGGTCGGTGTCATCGCAATTCAAGAGTCGTACCGTCGTGCTTCAAGGCCCGTGCCTTCGTAATTAAGGGTCGTGCCCTCGTGTTCAAGATCCATACTGTCGTGCTCAAGGGTCGTAGGTTCGTGTTCAGGGCCCGTTTCGTCGTGCTCAAAGGGACGTACTTTCGTGTTCAGGATCCGTATCGTCGTGAAAGAGTCTTACTTTCGTGTTTAGGGCCCGTTTCGTCGTGCTCAAGGGTCGTACCGTCGTGTTCAAGACCCGTACTGTCGTGCTCTAGGTCCGTGCCGTCGTGCTCAGGGGTCGTACCTTCGTGTTCAGGGCGCGTATACGTCTTTTGAGCTTTAGATAGGACCGGGATGGTATCATGTAGGAGGGGTAGAGATGGAGTATGTATCAGTTCCACCGCTTGTGGTGGACATACTGATACTCCACATCCCAGACACATATAAGAAACATGTGCATCATCCAAGACACACATAAGGAGGATATATAGAATCCCAGACACACTTAAGGGACACCACGTGTACAACCCCACACACACACACACACACACACACACACACACACACACACACACACACACACACACACACACACACAGTAGGAACACCACGTGTACAACCCCAGACATATGCGGGGAAATTATTGCCCATTCACAGAGGCATACGACAGGAATCCCTTCCACGTCCTGGGATATAAACAGGAACTCAAACACACGGAAGCCCGGGGGAGGGAGGGAGGGAGTTACACGTGGAGACTTGTAAAGGCCCAGGAAGGAGATATATCAGAGGCTTTTCTCCCAGGACGGCGAGCGTCTATACAAGGCCGCCGCGGCAGCGACGAAGTATGGCGACTTTAACGGCGTAAAATGTTGGCTCGAACTCGAGCCTCGGCAGTGCCTGTCGCGGCTGTGTAGGACGGGAGACGGTAGGGACGGGCATTCGCACACACACACACACACACACACCATACTGAAGCTTAAAAATTTTGCCTTCTCTTCTTTCAACTTTCATAACATTCTTGCTGTCTTTCTCTTGTACTCCTCTCAATCACACGGGCTCCTTCCCTGCGGACTCTGTCCAGAGATAGGAAGACCACCGCCGCTCCTATCGTCATTATTGACAGCCACACACAACTGCCTCACTCTACCACACAACCATCATCAGGACCAGTGGCAGAATCAAACCATCACAACTCTCATATGACAAGTAACACCATACCTCGCTCCAGAGGTGACCCCCAACCTTCCTACTCCCAAATAAACACAAGAGAAGATTTTGATTATTCAAAGGAAGTTTGACGAGTAAATGAGGTGTTTAGAGAAGCGACAGTGTAGACTTCAATGTATACAAATGCAAGATTATGTTTTTGTGTTATGGAAGTATTTAACACGAATACGAAATGATTGGTAAGCCATTAGTAAAATTAGAAAAAAAAGTTCATTTTGATTGATAATGATTTGAAATGCGTTCAACAATGTTTAGCTGCAAATAATAAGCGAACACTGTGATGGGATTCGTACCTGTTAGTATAGATGAAAAAAAAAATTACCCATTTTAACGCCCTAGTCAGGCAAGACATACAAAACACCAATCAGTTTTTGTCACAGAACTTTATGAAAAACTAGAGCGAATACAAAGATGACCGATAAAACATATTCCCTCGGTAAGAAAATAAAAACCCCAGACTCTGAGGATATACAACAGAAGTTATAAATATTTAATATTGTTGATGGTATATATCACGACCATTCCCTGGCGTTAGGTGGAGATAATAATACGACCATAAATAACAGTATATACATTTTAAAGGGAAGGCCTCCTCTCTCTCTCTCTCTCTCTCTCTCTCTCTCTCTCTCTCTCTCTCTCTCTCTCTCTCTCTCTCTCTCTCTCTCTCTCCTCTAGCCCACCTCCACAACATCCTCAACACCGGTTGAATCTCGTGTGAGATCCATCCTCACGCCTATCCAACAAGACTTTAGAACATCCACACTCATTTAACATCCACCTTTCAACCAAGCGCGCCCCCCCTCCCCCACCTTCATCCACAACACCATTTAAAGATCCCTACGTGACCCAGAATGTTACATTTCTCCCCCACCTCAGGGATTGTGAGCCCCACCATCATCACCATCATCATCAATACTCCAGATATTACGGCCAAGACCAAACGTCGACCCGTGCAGTTGATGTGCCTGCCCAGCGCGCTCAGGCTGCCCGGGTTTGAGGAGGCGAGGCTATGGGGCCGGTAGCAAAAACACGGCTTCGGGCAGGTAGCCTCGTCCTTCGTAGGATATGAATCATTGTGCTGTGTGTGTGTGTGTGTGTGTGTGTGTGTGTGTGTGTGTGTGTGTGTGTGTGTGTTGGGGGGCCCAGACTATATTGGATGCCGCCGACTGTGTGGGGTAGATGTGGAATGGGAGGAGGAGGAGGAGGAGAAGGAAAGGAGGGTGTGTGATGGACGAAAAGTGGGAGGAAAAGATATGAAGGAAGGGAAAGGAGAGAGAGAGAGAGAGAGAGAGAGAGAGAGAGAGAGAGAGAGAGAGAGAGAGAGAGAGAGAGAGAGAGAGAGAGGAGAGAACATTATTAAGGTATGGAAGGGAAAGGTGGAGATGAAGTAAAAGAAGGAGACACAGAGGACGGGAATGAGTAGGATGGAAGGAGAGAGGAGAAGAAGAAGAAGGAGAGAGAGAGAGAGAGAGAGAGAGAGAGAGAGAGAGAGAGAGAGAGAGAGAGAGAGAGAGAGAGAGAGAGAGAGAATTACGTGAAGGAAGGAAGGAGACATAGAGGGAGGGGTTAGGGAGCGGGCCCGACCATCGTTCTGGCCGAGGTAAATACCCTCACTAAACACACATATCCCGAGTTTGTTTTTGAAACCTCACCTGTTCCTGTGTTTCCTTACCAGCCTCGTGCGCCGAACACCAAGATCTTTTCAAAACAAACATTACCTTGCCTCTGTGCACTTCGAACCTACAGTAATTCATGTTGGTTTATATATATATATATATATATATATATATATATATATATATATATATATATATATATATATATATATATATATATATATATATATAAATGATCGTCAGGGTCTGCTAACTTGTCACGTGCAGAATTTTCATCATTCACTCGTAAAGTCATATTATAAACGTACGTCAGGTTATAATTACTCAATTCAAACAGATCACAATAGGAGAAATGCATCGAAAAAAGTTATTACTATAAAGTTAACGGGACCTGCCACCCGGAAACAATACGACACAAAACTACAAAATCCCTAAATGTTTTAGATTCGCTCACTCTCTGAATAAAAGCACCAAAGTATCGCTCCAAAAATTCCGAGGGCACACGTGTGTGTGTGTGTGTGTGTGTGTGTGTGTGTGTGTGTGTGTGTTAGGTGTACACCCCGAGGCTCACACACACACACACACACACACACACACACACACACACACACACACTTCACCATGTGGAGGTTAGGTCGCCTCGCCTCGCGTGGCGAAAGCTGTGTCCGTGCAACCTGACGCCGCCCCATCCGGATCCAGCGTCTCGCCGAACGTCTCAATCCGCGAACGGCGGCCATCGTTAGCGCCAAACTTTTAGCATCAGCTGGTGTGTGTGTGTGTGTGTGTGTGTGTGTGTGTGTGTGAGTTGAGCTGTCTGGGGCGGCCATCGGGGAGCTAGAGGCACGCGCCCTCAAGCCTGCCCAGGCCCCTGGCTAGCTCTCTGGCTGGCTGGAGGAGGGGGAGGCGGCTGTCGCTGCCAGCCACCATCACCACCGCCGCCGCCCTGGTATTTGTAGCCCCTGTACTCGTCCCAGCTGGCAACACCGCCGTAAACATGAGTATACAACGTAGTAAGTCACCGAGAAAAAATGTCGCCAGTACTGGTGCCGAGGTGTGTGTGTGTGTGTGTGTGTGTGTGTGTGTGTGGACATCTGGCAGTGCACGTACTCAGATGTTCCGGGTGACGTGTGGTGACCCTCCTTTAATGCCCATCTCATGACGTGTGGTGACATCCACTCCCACCTTTGATACCCATCTCATGACGTGTGGTGACGAACCCACCCCCACCTTTGATACCCATCTAGTGACGTGTGGTGACCCCTTGTGACTGATCCCAGACCTGAACCCCGGGTCACACCCAGGTCTCCGGCATCGTCTGTCCGGAGCCTCAGACGTGTCTCTCATAGAGGGTTTCGAGACCTCCCTCGATCTCCCAACTCCCCATCTCTGTGTCTCTGAGAGGGTTTCGAGACCTTCCTCCGTATCTCTGTCTCTCTGAGAGGAGGGTCTTGAGACATTCCTCCATCTCTGTCTTTCTCAGAGGGTCTCGAGACCTCCCTCCATATCACTATCTCTCTCAGAGGGTCTCGAGATCTTCCTCCATATCTCTGTCTCTCTGAGAGGAGGGGTCTCGAGACCTCCCTCCATATCACTGTCCCTCTCAGAGGGTCTCGAGACCTTCCTCCATAAATCTGTCTCTCTGAGAGGAGGGGTCTCGAGACCTCCCTCCATATCACCATCTCTCTCAGAGGGTCTCGAGACCTCCTTCCCTCTCGTAACCATAAAGGCTCCTCTCACCAGATCACGACTCCGAGAGAGCGAGACGAGGTTTTTATTTCCTGTGAGTTAGAACGGCGATGTCCGTGTGAGGGTTGATACCATCAGCCTCGTCACCTAGCGATGCAGAGATTATAGAAGGGGAGGTTAATGAGGCCAAGTGGCAGTATATATCACCCAGAACACACACGACACAAAGTTAACCTCACCCTCCTTTACTTTGTATTGACAAAGAGGAAATACAGAGCATATAGATAGATAGATAGATAGATAGATATAGATAAAGCAGTTTTGATTCACTTTTCCGGTACATTCGGTAGAATTACAGTACAGGATACATAAGAATGGTCATGCACAGATTATGAAATCAGTGTAGTGTATTATCGCTCGCACACACACACACACACACACACACACACACACACACACACACACACACACACACACACACACACACACACACACACACACACACACAATGATAAACACGAAATACAGTTGTAATCTCGTCTCATTGTCATTTAAGAAGATGAGTTCAAACTACTCGCAGAGATCAATCACCCAAAGACCCTTCCATGGTTAATGTAAACGTATTAACAACATCGCATTAACAAGATGATGACGAAAATGAGTGATCTTGCGTATGATAGTGAACGAAAGCTATTCGGACAACGACGCCCCAAGACACCAAGCAATAGGGAGAGGAGTGAGGTGTTGTTCACAGTGGCTGGACTGTTGTGGAGTGCACCGTCTCTCTCTGAGGAAGTAGTTAGGGCTGTTGGTTAAGTCAGTTTATGAACGAGTGGAGGGAGTTAGTGGAAGAGAGATTACCCGAAATAAAAATGATTTTCTGACTGACGTTCTCCGTCTCGAAGAAAATGGGAGATGATGATGTTCACTTTCGTATGTCGTCTTGAGATTGGCTTGGTCCTCATCCGGATTCTCGAAAGCGGGGCGGAAGGGTTTGTTCGCTGATGCTCAAGTCGTACCTTCAGTCTCAAGGGTCGTGTCGTCGTGTCCAAGGGTCGTGTCGTCGTGTCCAAGGGTCGTACTTGTCAGACTCGAGGGGTCGTGCCGTCAAGCTCAACCTTCATGCTCAAAGGTCGTACTCAGAAGTCGTTGCCGCTGGGTTTGCAGGTCGTACTCACGGGGGTCGTACCATCAATTAAGGGATTAATTTACATGTCTCATTTGCGTGCAGGATTGACCATAATTAGCTGCACACTTAAACGTTAGTTTTATGATCAAATGTATTCAGATCAAATTGAAGTACTGGTACAGGAAAAAAAAAAATATGACCAAAAATAACCGTGTCCAAAATTTTGTCAAGTGTGTTAAGGATGCAGATGATGTTCGAAAATGCTTTGACAATCACATTCCCCTTTTTTTTAACATACATTCGAGAATATGGCGTTATTGCCACAGCCAAATTCTATATTTTTTGGTGGGTATTTAAAAGTACATGGGGGTGATCTAGTACGTCAAAATGTTGGGTTAATTTAGGGAGTTTTTACAATACAGGGGAATGTGTTGTATCGACTGTGCGCTGTGTTAACGGCCTCCACCCACCCATAGCTATGTAACAGTCGCCCATCACCGAAATCCTTTGTCTCGCTGTATATGTAGACAAAGCTCTTGCATCCTAAAGTTATACACGGGGAGCTGGACGGATCATTTGAAAATCTTCGCCCGCCACCACAATATCTGACCGTGGTGCGCCCGGTGTAATGAGGGGGACGAGAATGCGCCTACAACAATGGGGAGCCATTCCAAGCGGTGGTAATGAGGCTGGGAGCAATGGGCGGTTAACAGCCATATTGTCCTCATCACCTCACAACCCTGGCGGGTCGCTTGTTCTCCGGATCCTCCTCCTCCTCCTGCCGTCCGCAAGCAGTGACAGTGTACATAGGTCGGCAATAACCCCCCCAAAACAGCCGTCCTTGGCCTGTGTGGCGCACGGAGACCCGTCTCTTCCCACCTCACTCCTCCTGGCTCTGCGAGAGGTGGCGTACATATAGACCCTCCCCTCTCTCTCTCTCTCTCTCTCTCTCTCTCTCTCTCTCTCTCTCTCTCTCTCTCTCTCTCTCTCTCTCTCTCTCTCTCTCTCTCTCTCCCCTTTCCTTCCTCTATTCACCCCCCCCCCCCTTAGCGCAGGGGCGACACAGTCCTCATTAACTGATGGACTGCTCTCTCTCTCTCTCTCTCTCTCTCTCTCTCTCTCTCTCTCTCTCTCTCTCTCTCTCTCTCTCTCTCTCTCGGGTGTCCGCCAAATGCCCGCTTTTCCATCGTGCTTGATCTGCGGCGGCGCCAGGCCGTAGGATCGCTCGCTCTTTCCCCCGCTGGTTACACGGTATACACTTGAAGCCCCGGGTACGAGCAATGGATGGATGGGTGTGCCCTCCACGCCTTGCGACCCTCGGACGACGACGATGACCTGACCTGACCTGACCTGGCGGATGTGACGTCGTGAGGCTGCGATAGATAGATAGATAGATAGATAGATAGATAGATAGAGAGAGAGAGAGAGAGAGAGAGAGAGAGAGAGAGAGAGAGAGAGAGAGATGGAGGTGGGGTTGTTGTGGGAAAAGAGGTTACAACACCACGAATGATGGGAGGAGGGGGGGGATGGGAAGGGGGGGTGTCCAGACCGGGGTTGGGCTGGAGAGGAGGAATGGGGGTAGGGGGGGTAACTGGGGATAAAAGATGGGGTTGGGGTTGGGGAGGCGGGGATGGTAGGTATTGTAAGCGGAGCATAAAAGGAATGATGAAGAGCAGAAGTTTATGGTGGGAGTGTGTTGGAGGGGGGATATCCCAGACCCCCACTAACCCCCCAGGCGTCACCCAGGACAGTCTCTCTCCCACCCTGAGCTCCCCTCCCCCCTCCCCCGAGGTAGTCTCCCCCACCCCTTAGCTTTCCAAGGTGGGGGTGGGGGAGCCCTCGTTGTTTCCCCTTAAATATCCTGTTTCCCCCGCGCGACTGTGAGAATAACCCACCGCTGGGGATGCCAATTATGTTCTTTCCCCCGCACCTCTCTCTCTCTCTCTCTCTCTCTCTCTCTCTCTCTCTCTCTCTCTCTCTCTCTCTCTCTCTCCAGCACTCCTCACCGTCACGGTAGGTGGAGGGGGTGGGGGGGGGACGACGGAGGGAAGGGGGGAA
Organism: Panulirus ornatus; assembly: GCF_036320965.1. NCBI lineage: Eukaryota > Metazoa > Arthropoda > Malacostraca > Decapoda > Palinuridae > Panulirus > Panulirus ornatus. Next base: position 8,783,442 of record NC_092259.1, on the reverse strand, counting down.
AAGGAGTAAGTACGTCCAGGGGGAGGAAGCCGTGACCCCCAGGTAGTGAAGGATGTGTTCCTGAGTGAGAGAGAGAGAGAGAGAGAGAGAGAGAGAGAGAGAGAGAGAGAGAGAGGATATGGGAAGGGGAGGTAACAGACAGACACCCTCCACACCCCCACCCCCACTGATGGTCTGCAACGAGGTTACCCACTGGAGGACAGTAAAGTGACGTCAGTTCCAGGTCTGTCGAGACGGGGATAGTAAAGCAGTAGGTTCCTCCCCCACCAGCCCACACCGCTCCTTCCCTCAGGCACGTCAGCCGGTGGGGAAGATGGTTAGGAAGGAACACCATGTAATGGGGGAAAGTATACTGGCGCGGGAATTTTGTAGGGAAGATTTAACGGAAACGGATATTCAGGAAGAAACACCATGTAACGGGCAAAGTATACTGGTGAGGGAATTTTGTAGGGAAGATTGAATGGAAACGGACATTTAGGAAGAAACACCATGAAATGGGGCAAAGTATACTGACGCGGGAATTTTGTAGGGAAGATTGAACGGAAACGGACATTCTGATCTACCGCTAGATACAATGGGGACAAGTAAGGATCTAAGCCACTAACCTGTCTTGAGTAATGGTTTGAAATACAACATTCTTGGAGAGACTTATCTACTGATGATTACCTTTGATGATACTGATAATTATCAGTATTTGATGATACTGATAATTATCAGTATTTGATGATACTGATAATTATCAGTACTTAATTGTGCTGATAATTATCAGTATTTGATGATACTGATAATTATCAGTACTTAATTGTGCTGATAATTATCAGTATTTGATTATACTGATAATTATCAGTATCGTTAAAAGTATTCGTAAACCTTTGTTTTGAATAAACAGTTGGTTGGTGTTCGCTTTCGCAGTTGTTGGCAATAGTGTACTCCAGTGTTCTGTAACTCTGCTGATCAACAGAACTCGTTTCTCACGTCTATATTTCGTCTCCTTCACTGGAATTCGTAGTCACGTCTTGGGCATAGTATGTCGTAACGAATGTAGGGAAAATTATAATGAGTTGCATTATGAAAATCGTTAGTATTTTTTTCAACTGTTTTCCGTCCCCCCCATATACCACACCGTCCCATCTCTTTTTATCCTATGCGTCATTGTCACCCTATTTTTGAATACATCTGCCAGTACCTGCTCCTTTTGGGGGAGGGGGGGGGGGGGGTCAGCGTATACGCACTACCTCCCTCAGACCTCTTTACCCAAACGACAAAACTTCCACCGGTTTTTAGTGTCTGTCTTGGAATCCTGCTTGACCTAAGAATCAGGCCACACACATAACACACACACACACACACACACACACACTCTCTCTCTCTCTCTCTCTCTCTCTCTCTCTCTCTCTCTCTCTCTCTCTCTCTCTCTCTCTCTCTCTCTCTCTCTCTCTCTCCTGAGACTTTCTAAATATAATTACGCCTTCCCATCTTTCCCTCGCGACCTGCAGCAACACGTGTTCTCCTCGTAGACCAGAGTCTCTCTCTCTCTCTCTCTCTCTCTCTCTCTCTCTCTCTCTCTCTCTCTCTCTCTCTCTCTCTCCCGATATAAAAAAGCGAGTGAGCCATCATCCCCCCGCCGCGTAACGGTCCAGCGTCACCTCCGCTGCGGCATCTAGTGCCCCTTGGTGTTTAATTCACGGGTACTTTCGTCTTCCTCCGCGCGGCGGGAAGTAGCGGTTGGTGGGCGATGTGGGGTTTTATAACTACGGTCCTGATTACTACCGGTGGGTCGGGGGAGCGGGCGGGCGCGTGCTACCCATCTGGTGAGTGGAGGAGGAGGAGGAGGTAGGGGTTTAGGAGGGTGTGAACGGAACTGGTCCGGTGGGATTTTCAGTGAGGGGAGGAAACGCCGCTTGTTGGCGGCGGACGCCACGACACGGTGCGACGCGTGGGGCTTTGACGGACGGAGACACGCTCTCTCTCTCTCTCTCTCTGTCACGGTTTTTACTACCGCACCTCCGCGAGGGGAGAGAGGAGTGGGGAGGGACCCAGGTGCGTCACCAGGGGATGTGGGGAGAAGGAGGAGGAGGAGGAGGAGTAGAAGTCTGTCACATATCTTGGCATAGTAATCCTTGCCAGGGTGGCGTACCGGAGCGTGAGGTACGCCCGCTCGCCG
>NC_092259.1:8758778-8776278 GCF_036320965.1 Panulirus ornatus | reverse complement strand
ATGGTCAGCTTGGGCCACGGGGAGGGAAAGAAAAAAAGAATATATATATATATTTATATTGCAGAGGGTAAAAGAATGAGGAGACGGCTTCTCATAGCTACCGACTCATTCCTCCTCAAACCCCGGCGTCCCTGCTAGAGCAACCCATCGTCCTACTAGACAGATCCCCTCACCAGGGAAATTATAATCTGACCACAGAACACAGATTTACAAAGTACACCTAAAAGGCCGAAGACAATTTCATGACCAACTGATGAAATACTTTTACAGCGCGTTTCATGATTTCCAGCGAGATTATTCTATTTACTTATTTATCGATCGATTTATTGATATCTTTATGTATTTTTTTGGTGTCAATGTATTTTTTTTTTGTTCTATTTATCTATTACTGTAAGTACGACTTGCAGATATTGAGTTGTGATACTGACAGTCAGCACACACTCGCGGTCTCTGGGAAGTAGGTCAGGCTGGGCGGTGACGTCATACGAGGGGGGCCATCAAATCCGCGCGACCAACAGCTCGGGTCGATATTGTGTATGTAAACAGCGTCTTTCTTTATGTCCCGATGCCTTGGAGTGATGATTTTCTTTTTTTTCTATTCACACACCTTCTCGTTTGAATGACTTTGAGCCATAACGGGTAGTTCGGTCGAGGAGCAGACTTTCGTAACTGCAAATATGGCGAACAAGTGTGCTTGGAGTGTGTTGGTGGCACAGACGGAAACCGATCGGCATATAAATAATTTCATTTTTATGCCACCAGAAAGTTCGTCCATAACCACAATTTAACCATAAAACACCGTCGGCATTATAGCACAGTGTAATGTCTCATTGAATATAACATATTCATACTTTTCCCATTGGAAGTTGTTCAATTACAAGTAATGTCTGCATGCCACTCGTTTTCGCATGGTGTCACTCTGGTGAATTCACTGCTCGTTATGACGTATATGACACTTGTACCTGTAGGCAATGAGGGAAATGAAATCTGTCGCCAGTATTAGTAAATAATGGGAACAGCTTATCTGTTATCAGTACTATTAGCGACTTGCAGTTAGGGACCAAATGAAATGCGAATTGTTAATTAGTATTACAAATGGAAAATGTGGTTGACTGTTCGTTAGAAATTAGGGTTATTTGTTTGTTAAAGTTGCATAGTTATGGAAGTACACTTAGCTTTTGTGAATGTATCATAATTTCATCCTCACCTGTGCTTTGACAGGGGATGGATCCGAGATGGTGGTAATGGAAGAACGAATTGCGTTTTTGCCCTTGACGTAACCTCATCCTAACCCAGATGAGAGTAAACAGTCCCAACCAATCCTTAAATTAATGAGATTGTGACTTTTAAAGTTCCCGATACCGTAACGTATAACTGTATAGTCTTTTCCCAAGCCTATCCTAACCTAATCAGAGAGGCAAAGTTCCCACACTCGGAACTTAATCACCTTGTTATTTATTTATTTTTTTTTCACACTTCGCCATTTCCCGCGTTAGCGAGGTAGCATTAAGAACAGAGGCCTGGGCCTTTGAGGGAATATCCTCACCTGGCCCCCTTCTCTGTTCTTTGTTCTTTCTTTTGGAAGAAAAAAAGAAAAGAAGAGAGGGGAGGATTTCCAGCCCCCCGCTCCCTTCCCTTTTAGTCGCCTTCTACGACACGCAGGGAATACGTGGGAAGTATTCTTTCCCCCCTATCCCCAGGGATAAGTTATTTATATCAAACATAATATTCTTGTGCGCCGTCCACGCTCTGGTGGGCCGTTAAGTTCCACAGTCCTGAACTTATCTCCAAACAATGTCTTCATATGACGAGTCATTATCGTTGTCCTGCGAGATACGAGTGGTTTTGTAACTTGCATCTGGCCCCCGCGTGGTTGACCGACTAGGCTTGTCAACTCCCGAGTCGCCATGAATTGATTAAATGGAACTGGATTAAATCATGCTGTAACCAAGTGTTCTACGTAATGCAAACGTCTATAAGACTGCCATGACTGACTGACTTTGGCCTGTCATGCAAAAGAAAAGAAAGGGAAACGGATATGTGGCTGAAAAGATCACAGACGTGAACATGCCAACATTCTGTCGGCAGGAGGCTGGCTACTGGGTGGGACCGGGTACCACTGTACCAAAGCCTTACGCCCACTCACATACTTACCAACGTTAGACCAAAGCGAATTATGTTGGTCTGTTTCCAACTTCTTGTTAACCACAACTTTCGGGATAGTCTCGTTGTTGTGGCCGATGCTTATAACCAGGTGACACTATAAAGTTACGTGGGGTCCTTTGTCGTTGCCTCGCGATGTCTAGTCTCGGCCACAAGTCTGTCATTTTTGCGAGGAATTCTCTTCTTAGGACGCAGGCTGGTAAGGAAGGAGAGCATACACGGCGGTCTCGGGAATGTTTGTACTGTCTCGTAACTCGTCCTTGCTGTCTGGGCTGGCATGGTCTATCGTCATAACTAGCAACAAAGGCTACACATCCTGGCCTGGAAAAAAAAAAAACAGTATCTGCGGCGGCCATATTTGTTGTGGAAAGCGAACCCGTGATGAGGCGCGGTGCTTAGTAATGCTCAGTCGAGCGAGACCAAACATGGCCTTATTTAAACTCAGTGAGGCTGGGCGTTGTTGGCTGAAATAGACTAAATGTAAACTATGGAATACGTTTAATCTCCGTGCCTAAATATGACTGTCTAAGGCCCTTTCAGTTTCCCTTGTATATGCGGGTGTCAGAAACGAAGTAATCAGGAAAATATTAGCTCAAATTATGGTACTGTGTCCAAGATAAACCCTCCAGTTGACCTAAAGTGACCAGCACTTACTGATTTTTTTTCTATTTTTGCTGCAAGGGCGGCGAATAGGTGGACAAATAGTGGCAGAAAATTCCCCAGTCAAGGCCCAAGTAGGGCTTGGTGTTTTGGTACCAAAATCGCCGCCCAAACTCAGTTAGGAACTTAGGATCTCAGCATCCCGAGAGTGTTTACAGAAACTTTACAAAAGGTTAAGAGAAATTATTCACAAACTTTCGGTAGCGGGGAGCATTTGGCAAGAGTCGAGGGATGTTGTTGGTGTTACAGTAGAGTGGTCGGTTGGGGGGTGTGTGGGGGTTAGGCTAGGCTGTTTACTCCTCCATCCAGCCCCGGACCTACACCGCTTCCCGTCACCCGTCACGTAACTACTTTTGAAGTCGCTTCTCTTAAAACTGTTATCTGCATTCGTTATTCCTCAGTCATTCTTCCTATATTTGTACTGTCTTTGTGAATTTCGAAGTGCGTGATTAACTGATACGTAAAGTACTTTAACAAAACCCCTCAACTTAGTAAGTTTACAAACTCGCGAATTCTGCCACATCGGTCCACAAGTGCGTTTCCCGCTAGCGACCTGTTTAAAACCACTCTAAATTTTCGTAAAATCGTGTAAACTTCTTCAGCGCGCTTCTTGCCTCAGTAGGGAGGGACATGCTGAAGTCATCACTCCTGCCTCCACCCACCAAACACGGGTTCTCAAAATCACATTTTGTAGCCCGCTTCTTATACTTCCAGCTTGCTCTATCGCGTTACATTAAACTTACGCCTCTTTATATTTCAAACTTCATTGAATATTCTGGACTTAGTCGCACCAATATCCACTTCAGATATAGTAACAGAATTCATGTAAACCTTCAGCTTTCTCTCGTAAACTCTCCGTTGATCTTAGCCGACTTATCGTTCCATCCACGACTTAGCACCACGGGTTTTAGTCAGACCCAAGTCGTATCTTATCCTTGTTTTACAGTTATAAACTCTAAACTCTCCTCTGTGCTCTGGTCCACACCCGCTGTGCCTGTTGCAAGCGACAGCCTCATGTAAGACGCATGATTCGCTCATAAATCATCCCCAACCACCCACACCAGCTGCCCGTCACTCACACCCCTCCGTCTCACCCTCCTCATTACCAATACGCAACAGGTGGTGAAGACGCGTCCTCATCTTCCTCATTCTCTTACGTCATACCTCCCTGTTTCCTTCCCCTCGTGGCTTTCCCCATCATCACCGTCAAATCAGCTTCCGTATTTTTCTCCATTCCGCCTCTGACTCCCACTTACATCATCCCCTTTTTCCACAGAAATCCTTCAGGTCTTTTTCTATCCTGCTGTTCCCTTCCCTCCACACACCTCTTCTTGTATCTCTCCCACGTCTTCTTTGTCCTTCCATTTTTGCCTTAAGATGCACTCCATCCTTCCCTCTCTCCTTATCACCATCTTATTTCTTTGTACACGGTTCGCGTCCCTCCTGTGTTGGGTGAAGCCTTTTTGGCCACTGTGTACCACATTTACACCTCACACCGCCTCTTTAACATCCCTTTTCTCTTCACTATTAGTCAAGCGTCGCCGTACATACCAGGTCGGGCTGTGGCACAGGGTGACACGTCAGCATTTACTATGTGACGCTCCAGCCGCCGACCTGAGTTCGTAAAATCAAGTATGACAGCATTGAGTAGGACGCTGGACCTTGAGCTTTCAAAACCAGTCGATCAGCAAACATAGTTCACTTCCCGTGCAACTTTGAGCACGTGTGGCCTCACAAATATCAAGGTCAATGGCCCTCCTCCAGGCCTACAACAATGGTAATACATTTTTTTTTCCTCATACGTATTATTCTGAGCTCATGGTATGTACCTAGAATGTCGCCATCAGCGGTTCAGAGCTGAAATTTTACTTGTGCCAGTATCGCCATTGCTCATCCTGTGAACTGTTGCGCAAATGGATGACATATGTCACAGAGGGACATTAACCAACCAGTCTCAGAGATTCGTCTCATCCTCATTACATTCATACGTATGTTATACCATCCACAAAGACTTCACTCGTCGGTCTAACAGTCCAGTGTTAAGCCTCACATCCGCTTGCCTGCGGTGTCGCGATGTACCTCGGCACAGTCTGCCCGCTGTTTGCAAGCACTGCACACGACATTTACTGGAACGCGTTTGCTGATCCGTGTTGCGCTTGGTGTTGCTCCTGCTGCTGCTGCTGCTCTTCTGACCCAGACTGACGTGCAGATAAACCTGTTCTTGTTCTCCCTCGCCACAACGCACGACCAGACTGGACATCGTCCAATAACCATCGTACAATGCCCCGTCTCAGTCCATGAGTCTTATACAGACGCGCGCGCGGGAACACTTCCGCTATATATTGAGAGGCCTGGACTTCCATCGTCCCCTGGAAGATTGTAGTGTCACTGGAAAATAACACCCAATTTAGTGACCATGAAATTGCCGACTGAATCCCCTGCCAACAAAGACCTGCCACACGCCTCCACCACCACCACCACCAACCCCCCCGCCGCGCCCTGAAGAACTGGAAGGCACAGCATTAAGACACATACCTCACCCCAGCTAGAGCCTCCTCACTCTGGTGAAGTGTGAGGTTCAGCTGATGCAGGCTCCTCCTCCTCCACCTCCTCTGCCTTCGCACTTAAGCCGCAGTTCGCCAAGTGTGAGGCAGACAGCGGGGGACGAATGATCTCGGCAGTTGTGTGCGACTTCCCAGTGGCTGCACGTGAGCGAAGTGTCCTCTCGTGCAGTCAACAAACAAGGCAGGGAAAGCAGCTTTTGGGCCAGCACACACCAGCGTGGTCTAAGAGGGACACTCAACGTAAGGACTCGCCTCGACTACTCCGTTGGAGTCGCCCGGTAGGCCTCTGAAATTAACGGTGGTGTTCAGAGGGATGTAATGTTTTCAAATCTGCCGTAGAGAGAACGAGAAAGCAAACAAGTGGCACCGAATATCTTATGGTCACATTTGATGATGATGATGATGCGAGAGACGCTTGTCAAAGATTAAGGAAAGTTGCGCCTGGGTTTATATTTTTTCCCTTTGAAGAACGCTTTTAAGTTTTGCATTTAAAACAGTATATCTTCAGCTGGTTCGAGGGGGTTTTCTATTTGTCTCCAGCACTTCATTCTAAGACTAGACTTATGTCTTTAAGGTCTATGATTTACCAAGCTGTTTCATGCTGCAATCTGGCTGGTCTAGTGCATCACGGGAGTTACTGTCCAATAGTTCTTGTTTGTGTGTGTGTGTGTGTGTGTGTGTGTGTGTGTGTGTGTGTTCGTGTGTGTGTGTTCCATGTATCTACCGGTAAAAGACTGAGCAGACGTGGGGGGCCTCCGCGGATATGACAGGTTGGTGGGTACAAAAGACACTTATAGAGGCCAACATTGGGACAGTTTAGACACAACTCACATTACTCATGCAACATCGTCTTTTGCTGTAACGTCTTTCATAATGTACGTCCGTCATCGAGAGCAGCTGTAGTACTTCACTACACTACAGTCTGTACCTTTACTGTCTCATTTCCAAAGATTTTTCCTTCCTTCCTTTCCAGAGATTCTAAACTCCAACTCTTCCAGACCTATTGCCTAAACTACGAGCACTGTCGAGGTGAGACGAACACACACACACACACACACACACACACACACACGCAAACACACACACACGCCGTCCACTGACCTTCTCTTGGATGCAGCCGGCGCTTTAAACTTCATCCCATAGATCTATCCAATCACCATCCACCCCCCCCCCTTCCCCCCGGTCCGCATAGATCTATCCAATTACCTTTCCCCTCCCTCCCCCGTCCCATCCCGCCACTGACCTCTCTTCATGCCCCTCGCAGGCAGGCAACACCTCAACCAACACTAGCAACACAATTTTCATCCCACTCCCTCCCTCTGATGAGATTACCTCACTATAACACCTTCCATGACCACACACACGCACTGGAAACCAGAAATCCAATTTTTTGAGGTATAAAAACGAGATTCCTTTAGTTCAGTCACTTAGCGAGGCATGACGTACTGAGGGAGAGGGTGGTGCTCTCCCTTCCAGCGAGGCTTGAGCGCCAGTCCTGGAAGAGTTAAGGTGGCAGGATGCAAGTCACAGTCCTTCCAGCGAGGCTGCAGCACCGGTCCTGGAAGCGTTGAGGCAGTAGGATCCAGGCCACAGCCCTTCCAGCGAGGCTACAGCACTGGTCCTGGAGGCGTTGAGGCAGTAGGATCCAGGCCACAGCCCTTCCAGCGAGGCTGCAGCACCGGTCCTGGAAGCGTTGAGGCAACAGGATCCAGGCCACAGCCCTTCCAGTGAGGCTGCAGCGCCGGTCCTGGAAGCGTTGAGGCAGCAGGATGCAGGCCACAGCCCTTCCAGCGAGGCTGCAGCGCCGGTCCTGGAAGCGGTGAGGCAACTGGATCCAGGCCACAGCCCTTCCAGCGAGGCCGCAGCACCAGTCCTGGAAGCGTTGAGGCAACAGGATCCAGGCCACAGCCCTTCCAGCGAGGCTGCAGCACCGGTCCTGGAAGCGTTGAGGCAGTAGGATCCAGGCCACAGCCTTGCTGGCCTACCCTCCCTCCCGACACAGCCATACTGCCCTCAATTCATAGCTGATTTTTCCCGTTTTGTTGTTGATCATTTTAAACCCCCGCAACGACCTGCCGCCTCTGTTGGCGTCCAATTCCATGGACGCTAATGCACGAGGGATTTACGTGCAGGGGGAAATGGATGTGTATAGACTCGTCTTTGTATGCATGTATGCATGTTGTGTATGTTTATGTTTGAAAGTGCATTTATGTGATTCGTCTTTGTATGTATGTATGTATGTATGTATGTATATGTTTGAAAGTGCGTTTGTGTGTGTGTGTGTGTGTGTGTGTGTGTGTGTGCATTCGAGCGTGCGTGCATAACACTCGTAAGTTATGCAGATAATTCATACAGTACCATCGCAGCGACGGGAATATTGGGTCGACTTTAGATGCAAGTTAATCCCAGTAGGTCTCTCTCTCTCTCTCTCTCTCTCTCTCTCTCTCTCTCTCTCTCTCTCTCTCTCTCTCTCTCTCTCTCTCTCTCTCTCTCTCTCTCTCACCCCCCTTCCCGCTTGAGGTCCAATAGCCTCTGTGGTGAATTAGACACGGGGCGCCGCGCCGCGCCGCCGCCCCCTCTTTCCTGTGTGTAATTACCTATTTCTAATTACCTATCTGGAATTACCTGTATTTACCGTGCGGGGAGGGAGTTCTAAACTCGTGAGGGTCCCCCCCTCGAACTTTTTAGCATTTTTTTTTTTTTAAATCTTATGTCCACATTTATTTTATTCCTTTCATCCCTCTTTCTTATTATACTCTAGAATTAATGCTTTCCATTTTTTTTCGTGATTAATATTTCATGATCAGGCCTAGTTTTTCGTGATCGTTTCTGTTTTTTCGTGATTAATTCTGATTTTTCGTGAGTAATCTTGGTCTTTCGTGGTAAATTGTTATTTCATGATTAGTTTTCGTGATCAGTTCTGGTTTTACGCGATTAATTCCGGTTTTTCGTGATCAATTCTGGTTTTTCGTGATTAATTCTGTTTTTTCGTGATTAATTCTGGTTTTTCGTGATTGATTCTGATTAATACTGTACTTGTGTGTTATGTGGAGTGATGCGCTCATGTTATCTCTACTCATGGACCTCATGTCTCAGCCCCAGGCCCCATCATGTCTCAGCCCCAGGCCCCCTCATGTCTCAGCCCCAGGCCCCCTCATGTCTCAGCCCCAGGCCCCCTCATGTCTCAGCCCCAGGCCCCCTCATGTCTCAGCCCCAGGCCCCTCATGTCTCAGCCCCAGGCCCCCTCATGTCTCAGCCCCAGGCCCCCTCATGTCTCAGCCCCAGGCCCATCATGTCTCAGCCCCAGGCCCATCATGTCTCAGCCCCAGGCCCCCTCATGTCTCAGCCCCAGGCCCCCTCATGTCTCAGCCCCAGACCTTCTCATGTCTCAGCCCCACGACCCCTCACCTCTCAGCTCATGGTGCTGGGAGAGTAACGCCAGCGGTCGTCACACTTCACGCTGGTGACAGCGCTAAGTGTGACGTTGACGTGACGGGCTGGTGACGCTGTGAGTGACACCGACGTTTAAACGGACGGATGACGGCAGTGGGTGACGGTTCCTGTGACGCCGCGGGGTGACCCGTCCACCCCGCCCCGCCCCGCCCCGCCCCGCCCCGCCCCGCCCCGCCCCACCCCGCCCCGCCCCACCCCACCCCACCCCACCCCGCCCCGCCCCGCCCCGCCCCGCCCCACCCCACCCCACCACAATCCATCATCTAACTCCCCCTCCTCCCTCCCCCCCACCTCCGCCTCATACTTCATCAGCTGCTCATCACACACTCGTCATGAGGGTGGGAGCTGGCATTGTGGCGCACACACACACACACACACACACACACACACACACACACACACACACACACACACGCGCGCGCGCGCGCGCGTGTAGCCAGGTCGTACGCATGACAGCCAAATGGATCAGTTAATTCGATGTGATCGTTGAAGCCGAAAGACGTCCACCTTTACACACGTCAGAGCATCAGATACGGGGGGGGGGGGGGGGGGGTAAGGTCGTTGCAAAAGGGGGGGAGGGGGACGGACAGTCGGTCGGTCCGTTGTTCTCGACTTGTGTTGCCGTTTGAATGAGGGCGAAGGAGAGAGGGGTGGGCGGGGAAGGGGAGGGGAAGGGGGTAGTTATGACCATTAGCGAGAGGTGCGGGGAGTGGGAGGGGTGGGGGGGGAGCGGGGTTTGGTTGGTATGGGGGAAGGGAAGGGAAAGGGTTGGCACGTGAGGGAAAGATGGAATGGTCTAGAATCTCCCCCCCCCCCCCCAGGATGATACTCTCCCACGCTCCTCTCTCTCTCTCTCTCTCTCTCTCTCTCTCTCTCTCTCTCTCTCTCTCTCTCTCTCTCTCTCTCTCTCTCACTTACCACACACACACACACTCCCCCCTTCCCTCACCACCCACCGAACATGCAAGCAAGGAGCCTCATTCCCCTTACCCCACACACACACACACACACACACACTCCCCTCTCTCTCTCCTCCCCACCGAGCAAGCAAGCAAGCAGCCTCCCTCTCCACTCGGGTCCCCATCCCCCCCTCCCACACACACACACACACACAGACACCCACCTCCCTCCACCCCCCCCCCCCCCCCCCCCCCAACACCCTTAGACAGCCCTGAGCCCTGCTGACTCATCACCCATCACTGAGGCAAATTGGCCCAGTCTAATGGTCGTGTGGGTTTGATTAAAGGAGCGCCACCCTAAATATCCCGCCATTAGCATAGGGAGCGCCTTCCACCCCCTCCTCCTCCTCCTGCTCCTGCTCCTCCTTGCCCACCACGACGCCCAACAACCCGGAAAATTGGTCTTTCAGAGATATTCCATTTCAGAAGGACACGAACGTACGCCACACCGTCCTGGTTAGGTTTCATGATTTCTACGACTCCCAGGGTGGGTATGTATACTCTCCCTGAGCCACCTGGGTGGGTATAGCTTCACCCTGAGCCCCCAGGGTGAGGTATAGCTTCACCCTGAGCCTCCAGGGTGGGTATAGCTTCACCCTGAGCCCCCAGATTGAGGTATAGCTTCACCCTGAGCCTCCAGGGTGGGTATAGCTTCACCCTGAGCCCCCAGGGTGAGGTATAACTTCACCCTGAGCCTCCAGGGTGGGTATAGCATCACCCTGAGCCTCCAGGGTGGGTATAGCCTCACCCTGAGCCCCCAGGGTGGGTATAGCTTCACCCTGAGCCCCCAGGGTGAGGTATAGCTTCACCCTGAGCCCCCAGGGTGAGGTATAGCTTCACCCTGAGCCCCCAGGGTGAGGTATAGCTTCACCCTCAGCCTCCAGGGTGGGTATAGCTTCACCTTGAGCCTTTAGGTTGAGATATAGCTTCACCCTGAGCCTCCAGGGTGGGTATAGCCTCACCCTGAGCCTCCAGGGTGGGTATAGCCTCACCCTGAGCCCCCAGGGTGGGTATAGCCTCACCCTGAGCCTCCAGGGTGGGTATAGCCTCACCCTGAGGCTCCAGGGTGGGTATAGCCTCACCCTGAGCCTCCAGGGTGGGTATAGCCTCACCCTGAGCCTCCAGGGTGGGTATAGCCTCACCCTGAGGCTCCAGGGTGGGTATAGCCTCACCCTGAGCTTCTTGGGTGTGTTACCTTGCTTGGTGTCATGTCCTTGTGGTTAATCTTAAAACTGTTCCCTCCTTTTCTAACGGGACGCTTGTAAAACCAATTTATAACTAACAAAAAACTTTTTAAGTCAATTTATAACTAAAGAAAACTTGTTAAACCAAATTATAACTAACCAAAAACTTACTAAACCAATTGATAACAAACAAAAATCATGTTAAACCAATTAATAAAAAAATGGCTAAACCAATTTATAACTAAAAAAAAACGTATTAAACCAACTGGAAGCCAAATCGAGGACACACGTTTATTTTCTTAAACCCGACGTCAACATTAATCCCGCGAATCGTTAAGGAACGGAACGAAATTCAAACACTGCAGAGAACCGTTCTGTTCCTTCCCGTCCACTTAAAGACTGGACGATCCACCTTTATCATACTGGCTGTTGAGGATACAACCAGACGGGGGTATATATATATATATATATATATATATATATATATATATATATATATATATATATATATATATATATATATATATATATTTATATATATATATATATATATATATATATATATATATATATATATATATATATATATATATATATATATATATATATATATATATATATATATATATATATAAGGCGAGGCATCAGACACACTAGGCCTCTCACCTCTCTCTGAAAACGACAAAAGGTTTCAATTCTTAAGACATCCAGCTGCTGCTGCTGCTTGCTTCCCTCCTCCTCAACCGCAAGCCATTTTTTTTTTTTGTTTTGTTTTAAGGGATTATTTACCCCTGCCGGCGCCTCCTGGTTTTCAACCACAAACCAGTTATTTGTTTAAAGGATTATTTAAAAGAAGATGGAGGACTCTTCTGGAAGCCTACCGCGTCAGTTAGTAGTCGCCACGTAAAGGAAATTTGCGATGCGTTGAAGGACCTACGTTTAAAGATCTTGAGCTAATATTCAGCGTGCCATATTTGTCGTAGATGTGTGCTACGCTCGGTGACGTTGAGGTGCGATGGTTGTAAAGTGCTCTTCGTGCTCATCGTAAGTGTTCCGTGGACGACGCAAATGCCACTACCTGCGTGTTCCAGCTCGTAACAGGTGCTCCGTGCTCACTACAGGGGGTGCTCCTTGTTCTCTATAAGTATTCCATAGTAAGTATAAGTACCCATGGCTTGCTGTAAAGTGCACCAGTCCTCACTGTAAGTGTTCCGTGATCCTGGTAAATGGCTGTGTGCTCACCACAGGTCTCAGAGTCGCAATAAGTGCTCTGCTTGTTTTAAGTTTTCAATGTTCCAAGAAAGATTACGTGTTCCGTATGGTTTGATTAAGTACCCTGTAAGGGGAGTATCTCATCTACGTAACAGTTTCGTGCCCGGAAAATTTGTTAACTTGTTCCCTGCAGCTAACGCCAGTGGCTTCTGTTCCTCGTTCCTGGAGGGAGAAAGTAACAGCGGGATCCAGGTGGTCCTGGAAATCAATCAGCGTCTTTCTTGTTCCCTCCAGAGACGAATCACTCACGACGAAGACCACCTGTCCAGATGGCAAATGAGAATTTCGTTGTGGAAATGTCCGAAGAAAATTTAAACTCTCTCTCTCTTAGGTCGTTAGTCAACTTGATCAATTGACCTGACCTCATCTATAAGCCTCAGGGGTCAGTGAGGGCGCGTGCGATGGCCTTGGAGTGATCTTCAACAGAGAGAGAGAGAGAGAGAGAGAGAGAGAGAGAGAGAGAGAGAGAGAGAGAGAGAGAGAGAGAGAATGTAGGTGGTTTTTAAGGTTCATCGACTGGGACTTATATAACTCGACATCGACGTCCTTCAGTGACCCCCTGGGGAGTCAGTCGACAGGCCTTGAAGCCCATATACCCAGCCAGTCATCTGGGCTTAACCGTCAAGGAGGAGCTGTTGACTTGCAGATATCAGACTACTGGAGCAGGGGGTCGTTCGATATCATTCCCGACCTACTACGCTCTACACATGAGTCAGTTTCATCCCTGGATGAGGAGAAAACAGTTTGTGAAGACTGGCCAAGACTCGGTGATTGGAATGTTGGTAGTGCAGTTATTTTGATAAACCTGTCTTTGCCCAGGAGGTTAAGTCGTTAAGCTCAGAGGATTGGTCAAGTTATCGTATTCGAATTAAGTGTTCGTGATCTCTGCCTTGACCCATGACCTCGCGCAACACAAGGCTTTCGTTATCCACCCACCTTATCCCTCGGGGCGCCCCACAGCGGAGCTCCCTTTCCCGTGGAAGTATCCTTGGCACCTGCCGCTCCACCGGACCTCACCACACCGTGCGGTTAAATTCAGACCCTCGCGTTTTAAACATTCACACGACGCGATATATATATATATATATATATATATATATATATATATATATATATATATATATATATATATATATATATATATATATATATATAGGTTTTGCTCATATATCTGTTATATATCGTCCTCGATAAAAACCAAAACTAGTTTAGATATGGGAAGGTGTTTCTTTTTATCTTCGCTCTTGACACCCGAAGTGATTAAAACGTCAGATATCTACGGATGGTGTGAAATGTTGGGGGGGATCTGGAGGGCGAGACGCGATGGTGCGTGCGTTATATTTGACGAAGAGACCCACCCACATCTCTCCTCTGAGGGGTAGCTGTTGCGTCACCGCTGACGCAGCGACCTCCCGCATCTCATTGAGTCAGGCATGCCTTGCGTCACGGCTGACGCAGGAGGAAAAAAAACAAACCCATGCTGTGATTTTCACGACCCATTGCAAATGTCTATCTCTCTCTCTCTCTCTCTCTCTCTCTCTCTCTCTCTCTCTCTCTCTCTCTCTCTCTCTCTCCTCCTCCACACACCCCCCCCATGTCCACATACCCCAGTGACGGCCTTGGGTCTACACGTCAAGAGGGTGGAGTTCCCGTGAAGGTATTGCCTCAGTACGTCAGAGATTCGAGTTCCCGTGACAGATCAGGCTGGAGTTCCCAGGTGGAGAGACGGAGGTGAGTCGGACACACATCCCCCCCCCCCTTTTTTTTTTTTGTCGCAGCTTTCCCGTCCGTCCGTCCGTCTGGTTTTGCGCCAGCTAAGGGGGCAGTGTCGTGGAGCCCACATCTACCCAGCCCAGCCGTGCAGACCTGCTGGCTATACCTGTTATCAACGCATCGACACAAATCTCACACGGGGCCAGCGCCTGTTCGCCGCCTTCCATCACTCCGGGATGTGATATACCTTGAGCCAAACCACATTATATAACTAACTATATTATATAGAGAGAGTTAACCTGTGGTATTATATCTCTCCCCGGCTGCGTCACCTGCCTCGCTGCCTGAGACTTTTCAAAGCCATCTGGCTCTTCCTTACACCCCCAAGTGTACAGTTGACTCCAAGGACCCCAGTGAACAATCGGCTCCGCAAACTTACCGCAATGGACTAATTACGATCATTTAGGTACATGCCGAAGGTGAAATAAACATCTTAACTGTTGCTAAAAGATGGAGGAATAGTTCCATTTATAGAAGACACCATTACCATCTTCAACTAGGGGTAAACATGACACTATCGAGGTATAACTTCACGTTGATGATGGATAGACCTACTTTTGAAGACTTCTCTGTTCCCGGGAACGCCACTGGAGGAGGCTACGAGGATAGTAGTACTCACCCTGTGCGTAGGATGTGTGGAGCAGCAGGAACAGCACGTTGACCACTGCAACAGGAGAGAAATGCATGACGTTAGTGAGTGGCAGGTGATCATGTGGACACAACCTGTGCAAGTAAGCTGTTGGAGGAAGGATATGATGTGTTAAGTAAAGTACATGGGAAAGCCAACCAGATACGAGAGGACTTGTTGGCCTGTGACGAGAGTATCTGGAGGAGGAGGACAGTACATTGGAAACCTAGAAGACGGAGAGGTGGGGCCTGTGCATGTCTGCTGGAGGCCAGTACACTGGGCAGAGAGATCACGGGAACCCTGTTGGTCCGTGACCAGGTTATCTGCTGGAGGAGAGCATCAGTACTCAACGCTCTTGATCTGCTGAGAGAGAGACGGGGTAGTAAAGCAGAAGGCTCCTCCTCACCACCCACCACACCCTCCGGCACTCCAGCTGGCTGAATGACACCAAAGAGGGGACACCGTGGAGTGTGGAGAGGGGTAGGTATACTGACTTGGATATTCTGTAGGAAAGGATGATCGGATAAATACAGGGGACATGGCCCTCAGTGACAGGGGTAAAATGAGCCTCCCAGGGGTGGCCATGTCCTGGGCCATGGCCCTCACTAACAGGCCCACAGTGAGCCTACCAGAGATAGGGCCATGTCTGAGGATCTGGCCCATCACCTTTACACCTAGTGCCCCCTACCAGGAGGTTGGTCCTTGCCATCTGCCGGTACCTCTGTATATACGTGCACAGAGGACCAGTAGACCAGGAGCTGACTCCGAGCGGCGACAGTGGCAATGTTCTAATGCTCTTGGTGTGTGTGTGTGTGTGTGTGTGTGTGTGTGTGTGTGTGTGTGTGTGTGTGTGTGTGTGTGTGTGTCTACTGCAGCCAGAGTGATCATAAGAGAGGTGAGTCTGGTGCTCCGGAGTGCCGAGGAGGCGTTGAGGAGAGAGAGAGAGGGTTATCAAAAAGTATTGGATTTGCAACTTGTGTGGAGAGCGGTCGACCCTCCCTCCCCTCACACACACACACACACACACACACACACACACACACACGACTTTTTCCCGATAATTGATGGTGACGATGGTGAAGACCAAACCCCCCATCATCCCCTCTCCCCCCTCACCCAGGGGGACACCTGACGGTATGGTGTAGTCAGAGACACAGCATCTCTCTCTCTCTCTCTCTCTCTCTCTCTCTCTCTCTCTCTCTCTCTCTCTCTCTAGGGCCCTGCCGGCGGCCGGGTCATGACCGTGCCATGTGCAGGTGAGGGAGGGAGTGGTAGGGGGCCTCCTCCTCCTCCACTCCCCTGAGGACCCCGGTAAGACTCAGCGGCCCCTCCCACCCTCACCCCAGCACAAATAGCCTCCCCTGGAACAGCCAAGTGGTGTTTACGCCTCTTTAGAATAAATAATACCCAGGTCGTCGGCCATCGCGGGTGGGGAGGAGACGGGCAAGGCGGGGAGATAAGGAAAGTGGGGAGGAGAGGAAAGTGGGTGAGGCGAAAAGGGTTGGGGAGATGAACAAAAAAGGGGAGATTGGAAGGGAGGTAGGCAAGGTGGGGAGAGGGCTGGAGACGTTGAATGGGGGGGGGGGAAGAGGCTGGAGACGTTGAATGGGGGGGGGGGAAGAGGCTGGAGACGTTGAATGGGGGGGGGGGAAGAGGCTGGAGACGTTGAATGGGGGGGGGGGAAGAGGCTGGAGACGTTGAATGGGGGGGGGGGAAGAGGCTGGAGACGTTGAATGGGGGGGGGGGAAGAGGCTGGAGACGTTGAATGGGGGGGGGGGAAGAGGCTGGAGACGTTGAATGGGGGGGGGGGAAGAGGCTGGAGACGTTGAATGGGGGGGGGGGAAGAGGCTGGAGACGTTGAATGGGGGGGGGGGAAGAGGCTGGAGACGTTGAATGGGGGGGGGGGAAGAGGCTGGAGACGTTGAATGGGGGGGGGGGAAGAGGCTGGAGACGTTGAATGGGGGGGGGGGAAGAGGCTGGAGACGTTGAATGGGGGGGGGGGAAGAGGCTGGAGACGTTGAATGGGGGGGGGGGAAGAGGCTGGAGACGTTGAATGGGGGGGGGGGAAGAGGCTGGAGACGTTGAATGGGGGGGGGGGAAGAGGCTGGAGACGTTGAATGGGGGGGGGGGAAGAGGCTGGAGACGTTGAATGGGGGGGGGGGAAGAGGCTGGAGACGTTGAATGGGGGGGGGGGAAGAGGCTGGAGACGTTGAATGGGGGGGGGGGAAGAGGCTGGAGACGTTGAATGGGGGGGGGGGAAGAGGCTGGAGACGTTGAATGGGGGGGGGGGAAGAGGCTGGAGACGTTGAATGGGGGGGGGGGAAGAGGCTGGAGACGTTGAATGGGGGGGGGGGAAGAGGCTGGAGACGTTGAATGGGGGGGGGGGAAGAGGCTGGAGACGTTGAATGGGGGGGGGGGAAGAGGCTGGAGACGTTGAATGGGGGGGGGGGAAGAGGCTGGAGACGTTGAATGGGGGGGGGGGAAGAGGCTGGAGACGTTGAATGGGGGGGGGGGAAGAGGCTGGAGACGTTGAATGGGGGGGGGGGAAGAGGCTGGAGACGTTGAATGGGGGGGGGGGAAGAGGCTGGAGACGTTGAATGGGGGGGGGGGAAGAGGCTGGAGACGTTGAATGGGGGGGGGGGAAGAGGCTGGAGACGTTGAATGGGGGGGGGGGAAGAGGCTGGAGACGTTGAATGGGGGGGGGGGAAGAGGCTGGAGACGTTGAATGGGGGGGGGGGAAGAGGCTGGAGACGTTGAATGGGGGGGGGGGAAGAGGCTGGAGACGTTGAATGGGGGGGGGGGAAGAGGCTGGAGACGTTGAATGGGGGGGGGGGAAGAGGCTGG
>NC_092259.1:8658778-8753778 GCF_036320965.1 Panulirus ornatus | reverse complement strand
CATTTAAAGTCAGAAATTTTGTTGATCGTTTTTGAAGCAGTACATGAAGAGCGTTGATGGTTTCTTAATGCGAAAGGTGAAGATTCCATCATACCAAAAGGTCAAGACCCCATCATACCAAAAGGTCACGGTCCCATCATACCAAAAGGTCACGGTCCCATCATACCAAAAGGTCAAGGTCCCAACATACCAAAAGGTCAAGGTCCCAACATACCAAAAGGTCAAGGTCATTCAGCTGTGTACAAAGCTAGACAAGTTAAGTTTAATCAGCGACGTGACCTCTGCCGGACTGGGCCTCGCAGTACCTTTGCCATGAACATCTGTCTGTCTGTCTGTGAGGCGGCCACCTGTGTTTGGCTGTCATTATTTGTGTCTTTGGGTAACCTTTTAAACGGAATAATCTCATTATTATATTACTCCCATATGATCCCATACCTCAGGGGCTCCTGCCGCTTCAAGGCTCTGCCCCAGTCAGCAGCTAGGAAAGGATGGTCTCCTTCGGAAAGGAAGGGTCGAGTTCTTCGATGATCAGATATTTCTCTGGTATATACACAGAACCTCGCTGAAGGTGACATTTCGCTCGCATCACAACCACAACCAGGCGAAGTCTGGTGACGCCCGAGAGCATAAATAGATTTTCATGTTTACAAGTGCTATGTAGAGAAATATGTGGCCTGGATAAAGAGCTGTATACGCTATACCATAAAACAAAAACAGTAGACGTATATACAAAGTGTCGCACATGACGTTACACCCGGTTTTACGTCTCGTGTATTTACGTTCCAAATGTGGTAGTGTAGGAAATAAGGGAATCTCCTCTCTTTACAAAATGATTATTCCTCCGGCAGCTCCACAATCTCGCACAGTTTTAATTCGGCGAGGGAGGAGGTACAACACGCCCACGCCCTCTAATTATCATATAATTAAACTAGCGGAGCCTTCCAGTATTCTGGAACAATACATGCCTTTCGAAGAGCATTGCCTTATAGGCGACTGGTATGCATATAACACGCCTCCGTCTGTCTGAACGTGTTACTCGCTTCACTCTTATATGGTATATATATATATATATATATATATATATATATATATATATATATATATATATATATATATAAAACAGACGGGCGATGGTGGGGAGGGGCAGTAGCTGGAACAGCCATGGTCCAGGAGGACGGGGAGGGATCGTCGTCTCTGGAAGTGCCCGGAAAACCTGGTGGACTTGGGTCATGGAAGTCCCTCAGTGCCCCGAGGGCGGGTTTCAGTGCTCTCTCTCTCTCTCTCTCTCTCTCTCTCTCTCTCTCTCTCTCTCTCTCTCTCTCTCTCTCTCTCTCTCTCTCCTTCAAACATATTTCATTCTTTCCCTGTCTTTCTTCGCTATTTCTTTCACTTTCAACCTCATATCTCTCTCTTTTCTCTCAGCCATCTCATTCGCTCACTCACGACCCATCTTGTCCTCATCCTTTTTATTCCCTCATATTTTCCCCCTCTATCTCTCATTATCCGTCTTTCCTTTTCCCTTATTTTCGCTCATTTTCTTAACGTAATCTTCGTCACTCATCACTCACATGTTTTCCCACTCATTTAACCTCTCGTTGTCCTCCTCACGCGTGCACTTCTCATTTTCTCTCCCCTCACACTTTTTTTTTTATCCTCTATCCTGCTGTCTTGGGTCACTCCCTCATCACCCTAGTCTCCCTCACCCCTTCCTCATGATACCCTCCCACCCTCCTGCCTTCCGTCACACCCTCAACCAGACTCCCTCCCTGCCTTACCCACCCTTCAGTATATACTTCACCCTGCCTCACTGTATCAACGCACTTACGTAACCCTCTACCTTTCCTTCCTCCCTTCATAAACCAACCTCCCTCTCCCTTCCAGTACACACACACACACACACACACACACACACACACACACACACACACACACACACACACACACACCGAAACCTAAATTCATGCTCTCCCATATCTCTCACTTTTCCCCACCAAGATCTGTCTCTCACTCTCACTCTCCCTCCCGCGCTCCCTCTCCGCGTCAGGTTTCTTCATTAAGGGCTAATTAAGTGACTGAGACTTTATGCAACTCGTCACAAGATTTCGTGGCCGTTGCTGAGATCCCATACCGCAGTTGCCACTAAGTCGATTTTCCCCGCTCATATGATTTTTCGTCTAAATCCCAAATTTCCCCTGTACTGTAGCTCCATTTTTTCCCCCCTTTAAATATGGTCAAAATATAATATCTAACAGTATGGTCTGGTATTGCAAATATTTAGATCTGTGAGGAAGATAATAGAACGTGAATACTGAGCCTAACGATAATAATATGGTCTCTTTTTTTTTAAATTGTAATAACGGCGGCCGACTCTACCGCCATGCGCGTTAGTATAAAGGTTTGGTTCATTTGATTATCCATCCCTGGCTGTGTCGTGGTCACTATCCTCTCCATCCCTACCCCCTCACTCATCCATTCTATACCCCTGAGTTAAGGTTATCTACTATTTCTCATCTTTCTATCTCTCTTAGCGTTATTCCTATTTCTATTTTACCTATCCAATACTTCCCAATTATCTTTCCTCTCCTTATTCTCCGCCTTTGACTCTTTCCTCGCTCCTTATTTCCCATTTCTCATATTTCTAGTCACTTTCCCGTCGCAGCCGCTCACATTCCCATCCCATTTCTCACATTTCCCGTCCCGTCTCTCTCCCTCCCTTTTATTTCCCCCCCGTCTCTTCCTCTCCCATCTACTACTCTCTTCTCGCACCGTGGCGGGAGGCCGTGGGTCCACCTACATTAATTTCAGACACGTTCACAATTTCCCCCGAAGCGGGGAGCCTGTGGGAGGAGACACCCAACCTCCTGGGGTCGGGGGGGAAGAGCCAACAGTCTTTCCCCCCCCCCCCCCCCCCAGGACCCGCCTCATTACATGTAAACAAAGATTTTCTTTTTTCCCCTCTACAATGTTTATGAGAGGAAGCTGAGTAGGGCTGGGAGACAAAGCTTGATATATATATATATATATATATATATATATATATATATATATATATATATATATATATATATATATATATTCCTATGTGTGTGTGTGTGTGTGTGTGTGTGTGTGTGTGTGTGTAATCAGACCACTGGGTCCTTTCAAGGTTGTCTGTGACGGTAAAGAAAAGAAAGAAGACGAGAAGACAGCGCTTAGTGTGTACAGAGGAGAAAAGCAAATAGAAATCTTGAGGAGAAACGCCTTTAAATTTTTTTTCACACCTGAGACACATCTAACGCCAAGTCGTGAACCATATATATATATATATATATATATATATATATATATATATATATATATATATATATATATATATGTGTGTGTGTGTGTGTGTGTGTGTGTGTGTTACATTTTGAGCATGGTGGCCAAAGCGGTGCTCTCGCTCAGCCTTAACTGGAGTCAGCATTTGCTGGAAGTGGTCGTACACTTTGCTCTGGCTACGAGCGAGCCGTTTACTCCCGACCAGTTTTAAAGTGTATGTTGCGGGCGACGATAAGAGTGACTGGGAGCGAGTTTCATGAATATGTTAAAAAAGAGAAAAAGGGGGAGGAAAAAAAATATGCCTAGGAGTCATGTCAGCGGGCGCGCGGGTGGCGGCGGCGGCGGGAACACATAACCGCCATGCACGGATGATCACTCAGTATAATGAACTACCCAGCCTGGTGCACTGCCACGACGCTTTACGTGCGGTCGGGTCCGTGTTAATTACTTTATCGGCGATGTCTGGTCTAGGGTGTAAAATCCCACGGGGGGAGGAACGGTAAAGGAGGAGGAAGGAGGGAGGAGAGAAGGGTAAGGGTGCAGCGAGGATGGAGCAAGCCACAGACAACGGTTCCTCCTCCTCCTCCTCCTCCTCCTTCCCCTCCCTCAACCAACCCCTCAACTCTCCCCCCCCCCCACCTTTCCCCTCCCGCCAACCGCCTTTGTTTGTCGGCGGACAAACCCAAGATTTTTATACAATAAACATGGCACTTGCGCTCGTATGAGTCTGTCATTGTGACTCCTGTGTGAATTGTGCCAATGGTAAGACTTTGGGGGGAGGGAAAAAAGAACATTCTTTCCATGAGTTATTTCGTCAAAATGACAAAAAAAAAAAAACAATATTTTTTGGGTCGTATTTACCGAGGCGAGAGGCCGCCCGCCCGCCTCGCGCCTCTTTTACACCGACTGATGAGAGTAAGAACTGCTAAATGACCGCCGTAATTCATCTTATGTACATAATCGTCGACACTACACGTCATAATTCTTCTCCTGATGAGCAAGACATCGCTGGCAGAGTGGCGGCTGGCGCTGTGGGGGGACGGACCGGCTCGTTGCCTCCGCATGTAAAACTAGTGCGGGGAGGGGGGGGGAAAAAAAACGAAGGGAAATGCACCAAGATGTCTTTTTGCCCTGTGTATAGGGTCTCTTTCGCCATCATGGCTGCTGGAGTGGCTCTCCGAAGCGGCTTGAACTCGCATAGTCTTCGTAACTCAAAGCCACGTCCGTTGCGCACAGAAATGCAGGCAGACCGACCAACGAGATCGTACACGTAACAGTTTGATGACGCCCACAGTAGATCAAGGAACAGATAACTTTAGTAGAAATGTCTTCAGGCTTGTTTAATTTTGGAGGCGCGCATGACGTCAGGGGGAGGGGGGTGGTGGACTTGAAGAAGCAAGGCTTTCGGGTAATCTATTTTTAAGAGTATGACGCCGCTTTTACCTCGTCCGGTTGGGAAGTCATGGCAACACGTCACGTTACGAAGAAGTACTCTCCCACCTTCGGGAGTAAATTGCTCACACGCGACGATCCATTACTCGGATAAGATCAAACTGATGTAGACGTAAATAGCTTAGTAGATCAAGCTTATCGAAGCCTCCTCTTCATAATTTGGAATGTGTTGGATCACCCTTTCACCATCTTTCATTTTAACCAAGTATGTTAAGGTCGTGTTGATGGTTATCGTGGCATATGTTTGTCAACCATGATAGTAGTTTTAATTCCTAGAGTGTATTTCGTTTCGAGTAGGACGATCAGGGTTGTAAAGTATGGGGGAGGGGTCGGTGACTTCCCCTTCGTCTGAAATCAAAAATTATGCTGATTTCTCTTTTTACCGAGTTTACACACGGCTTACTTCTCTGTGGGTCACTGACGACTGGTACACCTCAATCTTTCTCTTTTTATATCCTGTCTGTTACTTAGCTCAACAGAGTTCACACTACGGTTCGTCTTTTCATTCGATGTGTGGAAAAAAAATGTGGAAGAAAAAAAAAAAAACCATTGCAACGATATTTGAGATTGTATGCGCCACTTGAGCCGAAGGGCCACCGATGCGGTTAGAGTAAGACTCATTTCGAAACCCCGCTCACAGTATAGCAGACAGTTGAAGTGAAACCTATAAACTGAGGGATCACCATATGTCAGTTATGCATTTATGTTCAATTATTTCAATAATGAGTAAAATGTATTCACATAAAACTACCCAGTAACGTAATTTCAACACTAGTTAAGATTTATGGATTAATATCGAAAATTCGGAGCAATATTCGCCACTTTAATTAAGAATTCGAATGGACGTAATGACCAAATTCGTTCAGGAGCTGAGCTTTCCTCAATAAACCTATGAAATCCTCAAGTCGTCTCTGGCTATCAACAGCCAAGAGGGCCGGCAAAGAAATTTCAGTTTAGGTTTAACCTAATCCATAAGCAGACTAGCTCATGAAAGCCAGCCTAGCAATTAAACTATTCAGAATGACTTCGGCTCTCAATATTAGTCGTGTGTGTGCCCTCTCCCCCGCGAGTGACTTGGTTGGCGGGCGTATGTGTGTGTGTGTGGGTGGTTGAATGGAATCGGTTGGAAAATTCAGTATTAATTTAATTCATTACTCCAATTTCAGGCATCCTGTTTTAGCAATACTCTGTGTAAAGATATGATATAAAACTAAATTGGTGTTGTTAAAGCATTATGGCTTCAAAAATGTGTACGGTATTGAAATAAAGTTCGTAATCAAGTATAAGGACGCGAATTTTGACATGTATAACGCACGGGGAGGAATTTTGTGGTTCCCACCAGACCAGGAGAACTATGACAAAACGTTACTAAATGAGTGCAATACAGTTGCCCTATGAAAAAAAAAAAAACGCATGATTTGTAACTGGGCTAAAAATAACGCCCCAGTTATTCAAGTCTGCCCCTCTGTTATTTAAAGGTGCAAATAACGCGTAAACAACATCCTGTTTGATCATACGACACAAATTGCACCGTTTGCTGTGGGATATTTCTAATGCTGAAAGGATAAAAGTGTTGCTGAAATTGTGTATTTCTAGTGCTGAAAGGATACAAGTGTTGCTGAAATAATGTATTTTTAGTGCAGAAAGGGTACAAGTGTAGCTGAAATTGTGTGCATATATATATATATATATATATATATATATATATATATATATTTTTTTTTTTTTTTTTTCATACTATTCGCCATTTCCCGCGATAGCGAGGTAGCGTTAAGAACAGAGGACTGGGCCTTTGAGGGAATATCCTCACCTGGCCCCCTTCTCTGTTCCTTCTTTTGGAAAAAAAAAAAAAAAAAAAAAAAAAAAAAAAAAAAAAAAACACGAGAGGGGAGGATTTCCAGCCCCCCGCTCCCTTCCCTTTTAGTCGCCTTCTACGACACGCAGGGAATACGTGGGAAGTATTCTTTCTCCCCTATCCCCAGGGATAATATATATATATATATATATATATATATTTTCATACTATTTGCCATTTCCCGCGTTAGCGAGGTAGCGTTAAGAACAGAGAACTGGGCCTTAGAGGGAATATCCTCACCTGACCCCCTTCTCTGTTGCTTCTTTTGGAAAATTAAAAAAAAACAAGAAAGGGGAGGACTTCCAGCCACCCGCTCCCTCCCCTTTTAGTCGCCTTCTACGACACGCAGGGAATACGTGGGAAGTAGAAGGCGACTATATATATATATATATATATGTGTGTGTGTGTGTGTGTGTGTGTGTACAAATGAAACGAGCAAAAGGTATGATATTCCAGTCTCTCTCCCTTTGGTATGACATTCCAACATTGCGAACTTATTAGGAGTGACATTTAAAACTACACGTTCATAATAATTCCCTAGACATAATCAATATCAGATTAAGTCTTATCATCCGCTGGATATGTGACTGTAAGTGGAAGGCGAGGTGTGTGTTTACAGCAGTCGGTAATGAAAGGGGAAAAAAAGAAAAAAAGATATTTTCGACCTTTGCATTGGCCCCGATTTTCTTGAAGCAAGTCGCCGTTTTCTTTAAGGTACTGAATGTACTTCTTGACTGGGTAATGACGCTGTGGCTTCTAACATTCTTGTAAAATTCTCCCATGTTGACTTTCCGCTTATGACTTTGCTGTTTACATCTTCACAGTGGCGTTTATACTTTTGATCTGATAGTTTTTTTGTTCTACGAAAGTTTAGATAATTCAGTCCGCGAACTTTTCTTATAATTCTTCAGTTTTCTTAAGTGGGGCGATTCTTTATTTACGTACTTAACTATATTGGCTTAGTGAGAAAAATGACGCCTCTCCTACACACTGCCACACACGTTATTTCAACCAAGCATTATTATTATTTTTTTTTTTTTTTGTCCACGCCATTAAAACGTCATCCCAGCTTAGGTAAAGAAGAAGATTGCCAAGATCATTACAAAATACGTCTTGTGACAGAAAAAAAAATGCCTTGTTGATAGCGATGCTGAGGTACACACACACACACCCACACACACACACACACACCCACACACACACACACACACCCACACACACCCACACACACACACCCGCTCTAGTCCGTTCCGCTACTCTGGTGAGGGCGCGCATCGACCAGTGTAGCCCAAATACGGACTTAATTAAAGGAAATAACGAGTCAGCCATCACCAGGACAAATAACGCCGATAGCCTTGTTCCTGCTGCAGAACTGTTGTATCTTACACGATAAAAAGAAAGCTTTCGGGTATTTAGATAACCATTGAACCAAGTTATAATTCCTTTATTATTTACGTGCTGGACACGCTGGATCGGCCTGGGGCCGTCAGAAATTTGTATAGATCATTTAAGTTAATGATTTGATCACCCGCATCTAAGTAGAAGTTTTGCCAATTATTACTGACCCAAAGGAGACATTAACCAGACAGAAATAGTTTAATTATTCCCGTTAACGCTAAAGTTTGATAAGATGAATTCCTGTTAACGGTAAAGTTTAATGAAAAATTTCCCGTTAACGGTAAAGTTTGATAAAAATAATTCCCGTTCACGGTAAAGTTTGATAAAATTTCCATTAACGGTGAAATTTGATAAAAATTTGCCGTTCACGGTAAAGTTTGATATTAAAACAAAAATCCCGTTAAAGGTAACGTTTAACTTTAAAAAAAAAGAAATAATTCCCCGTTAACGGCGAAGTACCAGCGATAATCTACGAGTACATACGATCTCATTTTGCCCTTGATGGTTAAAGGGGGAGGAGAGAGAGAGAGAGGTGATGCCGAGGCCCCGCGCTAGGCCGTGCTAGCTCGTTCATCAGTAACTCATAATCAAGCGTGAGAGGCGAAACCCGCTGTGTAATGCGGGGATATACGCACTGACTGAAATTAATGGCCCCAGAAGATGGAAGACAGTGCCGGAGGTTGACCTTGGCTCTGCACCGGTGTTGGAGGTCGACCTTGGGCTCTGCACCGGTGTTGGAGGTCGACCTTGGGCTCTGCACCAGTGTTGGAGGTGGATAAGGGGTTCTTCACCAGTATTGGAGGTCAATTAGGGTTCTTCACCAATGTTGGAGGTTGACCTTGGCCCTGTACCAGTGTTAGAGGTCTATCAGGGATCTTCACCAATGTTGGAGGTCGACCAGGGCCTTTCACTTGTGTTAGAGGTCGACTAGGGCCATATACTAGTGTTGGAGGCCGACCTTGGCTCTACACCTTTGTTGGAGGTCGACCAAGGGCTCTGCACCAGTGTTGGAGATTGACCAGGGCTCTATACTAGTGTTGGAGGTCGACCAGGGTTCTTTACCAGTGTTGGAGGTCTATCATCGTTCTTCACCAGTGTCGGAGGTCGACTAGGTCTCTATTCTAGTGTTGGAGGCCGACCTTGGCTCTGCACCAGTGTTGGAGGTCGACCAGGGCTCTTCACCAATGTTGAAGGTCGACCACGGCCTTACACTAGTGTTGGGCGAAGCAGACCTTGGCTCTACACCATTATTATAAGAGGTCGACCTTGGCCCTAGCGCCGATGTTGGAGGTTCGACCTGGGCTCCGCACAGTTCAGAAGGTTGACCTTAAGTCGAGAGAGAGAGAGAGAGAGAGAGAGAGAGAGAGAGAGAGAGAGAGAGAGAGAGAGAGAGAGAGAGAGACCCGACACAAACACAATGCTACGGGCTACGTCCACCGTCGCATGGATTACGTGACCGAGAACTTGTAATCACCCCGCCCCACCCACACCCCATCCTCAGGGAATAATCCACATGATCAATCCACTCAGAGATAATTGATCCACGATGAATCCACTCAGATGAATGATCCACGATTAATCCACTCAGAGATAATTGATCCACGATGAATCCACTCAGATGAATGATCCACGATTAATCCACTCAGAGATAAATGATCCACGATTAATGCACTCAGAGATAAATGATCCACGATTAATCCACTCAGATGAATTATCCGATTAATCCTCAGAGATAAAGGTTCCACGATTAATCCACTCAGAGAACATCATTCCACTTAATCCAAAGAAAATGACTTCACTTTGTTAATTCACTCAGAGAGGATGTGCCATATGATTAATCCAGTGAGAAAAAATCCACATAATTAATCCCGAGGAAAGATTAATCCGCAAAAATATTCTACGTAAGTAATCCACTCAAGACATAACGACTCCCCGTGAATTAATCCAGTGAGAAGTCTTCTACTTAATTAATACACTTAAGAGATAAATATTCCACATGATTAATCCATCGAGAGAAGAAAAAGAATACGACAATTAAATCCTAAAAAGCATATTCCAAAGAAATTAATCCCCTCGGAAAAATACAAGTTAATCCGCTCTGAGAGGATTAATCTACATATTTCCGGACGATAAACACCCACGTTATAATACTGGCAATGTAATCTCTTTGAGGCGCCAACAGCCAATTACAGTATCATCAAAGGCAAGGGAAGGAGGAGGAGGGGGGGGGTTAACTTTTTGCGTCTGGCAGGCAAGTCTGGCCGGCAGCGAGGCGGGGGTGCCGGTAAGCCACCAACCGGCGCCTGATTAGCATTGTAAACGCGCTTCTGTCTCCCTCCTTTATTAGCATGCATAGACTGACTCCAGTCATGCCCAGCCTGGCGTGAAGTGAGTGCAGCTGCACCAGCGATGCCACTCTGATGGGTACAGACTGTGCAGCTGGACCAGCGATGCCACTCAGCTGTGTCCTGATGGGTACAGACTGTGCAGCTGGACCAGCGATGCCACTCAGCTGTGTCCTGATGGGTACAGACTGTGCAGCTGCACCAGCGATGCCACTCAGCTGTGTCCTGATGGGTACAGACTGTGCAGCTGCACCAGCGATGCCACTCAGATGGGTACAGACTGTGCAGCTGGATCAGTGATGCCACTCAGATGTGTCCTGATGAGTAGAGAGAGTGCAGCTGGATCAGTGATGCCACTCAGCTGTGTCCTGATGGGTACAGACTGTGCAGCTGCACCAGCGATGCCACTCAGCTGTGTCCTGATGAGTAGAGAGAGTGCAGCTGGATCAGTGATGCCACTCAGATGTGTCCTGATGAGTAGAGAGAGTGCAGCTGCACCAGCGATGCCACTCAGATGTGGCACCTGATGATCAGTGAGTGCAGCTGGTCACGGCAGCGGTGCGAGAAGAACCCCAGCATCCATTGAGGTGTGTGTGTGTGTGGGGTGGGGGTGGAGAGGGAGGCAGCTGGACCACCGCTGTATGATAATGAACGTCAGTATGAGCTAATGTCTGCTGAATATGACGTGATGTAAGCTGTAGACTCTCTCTCTCTCTCTCTCTCTCTCTCTCTCTCTCTCTCTCTCTCTCTCTCTCTCTCTCTCTCTCTCTCTCTCTCTCTCTCAGGATTCCCCCCGTGACACACTTCACGTTTATGTAAGCGACCTCTTTGAATAAACTCTCAGGTTTTCATATGCCTTTCGCGTTTAAATACGAGACTTGCTGAACTCCCTCAGGGTTTTCATTCGCATTTACGTTTAAATAAACGATCTGTTGACTCCCTTAGGGTCTTCATACGCATTTACGTTTAAATAAGCGACTCCATTAACTCCGTCAGGGTTTTGGTACGCATTTCGCGTATGAATGAGGTAGAAGCCGTCAGTATATCCGACCCCTCCTTACGACGCGGTGCGATACGTGCGGCGACGTCTACACTTACGACTGTTGTGGTCTGCGGGACCCGACATGGACGGCGGGAATAGTAGGCAGTGGGGAAGTGGGTACGGGCCGAAGTCTCCTCCCCCCCCAAACACACTGCCTGCAACTGAGGGGGCGGTGGGACGGAGGAGGAGGAGGAGGAGGAGGGTAAGGTTATCCCCGGGAACGCCGGCCACAAACCGTCCGCCAAACAATAAATCCTGACGATGGGCCTCCGCTCTGGGCCACCTGGTGCCGCTGGGCCACACTGGCACTAAGTACCTGTCGGCTCCTCCGCGGGCCAGATGCGGTTGGGCCACTTAGCTAATTGACCGCATTCAAATGTTTACGGACACCGTCTTGCGATCGAACCACTGGCTTAATGTCTCCATAAAACTCAAATTTTAGGTTAACAGTTCTTTTTTCTATTTCATGGCTAAAGGTGATTATCCTCCTGTGGCCTGTGTAGGTCCTGCCTGTCGCTACCTACAGTGCCGGGAGGGTAGAAGCGCTCATACCACGACCCCACACTGCATGGGGGTGACGTGAACCACACCCGCCCCCAAGACTGGTCCCATTGCCATCCCCCTCAGACCATTCAACAAACGTGATTCGAGACGCCCCCCCCCCCCCCCCCAAGTCCCGAGACATTGATATGGAACTTGAGGTTCCAGTCCTCAAGTGATGGACATACCCGGTTGGTAGTTAGCCTCGGTGCAGTCGAGGACGAGCTCGCGGTTAAGGCCCAGTCTGCACCTGGTCCGAGCTGTGAAACGAACCCTCTTTTCCCCCCCAGGCCTTTCGAAACACAGGGGTTCGGTACCGCTTCGATCCGGCATGGGCCTGACTTCTGTTCCCCTCTGCACACACACACACGCACACACACACACACACACACACACACACACACACACACACACACACACACACACACCAGTGATCCAGCCAGAGCCATCCATCCAATGAATGCATGCGTCAGTGCACACCTCGGCCATACTTGGTGGGTCCTGCACGTCAGTTAGTCAACACTTCATCACACGCGGGGTCTAATCGGGGGATGAGTTAAAGACCTGATCATATATATACAACCGTCCACTTGTGTTCAAACTCGTCCTTCAGAACCTCGCCAAAAGCGACTCTGTTTAGGGTTAGGCCAGATTACCGCTTGTTCGGTCACCCGGCACTCGTGGAATCTCTGATAAAACGTGGCCACCATCTTTTACGCACTAGCTTAAATACCTCGAGCGAAACCTACCCGAAGGTAGGTTAGGATGTGTTTGGTAAGGTGACTCACTATTGAGGGGACAGTGTCTCAGGTCGACCCCCTGAGGCAGTCATAACGTGTGATCCCCAGACGTGCATCAAGGGAGGCGAGAGCGGGCAGGATAGTGAAGATAGCACGTACACTGACTGACCCGAAGGCTGTGTGTGTGTGTGTGTGTGTGTGTGTGTGTGTGTGTGTGTATCTCACGGCACCGCAGTTGGGGGGTTGAGGTAGACTGCATCGGGGGAGGAGTTCACCAATAGCTGTGTCTTTGTTTAAGGGGGCGAGGGGAACTGGAGTTTGGAGGAGTGTATTGGTAAAATAGTTAACAAACAAACAAACAACAAACCCTGTTGGTCTGCAGTGAGGTTATCTGCTGAAAGGTCCCAGCTTATTAGCTTATCTGTTAGGCTTAACTTTTTATCGACCATACTCGATTTCCTCGAAATATTCATCTTGTCATTTTGTGGATGTGTGAACCTGTATTGACGCGAACTACGACCATGGGGTAATATATTCCTGTTTTCACTCGCTCGGTGAGTGAGAGGAAATTTTTTCCCCCCTCCACTGCTGCTGTAATGAATATTTTTTTTTTTAGTTTCACCCCAGAGCTTCCATTGACTTATTGCGGGTCACCTGGTTAACTGGTAGTTGAAACTGAAGTCTCTATGACTGATTTTGTAAGTTTGATTTGATATTTGAAAGACCTGTTTAAGGTCCCCCCTTTTTGTCTTCGTTTTCTAAGAGAAAAAGAATTTTAATTTATCTGAATCTGTCCTCGTATGGTTGATCTCATAAGTTTGGTTTGAATCTGGAATTTCTTCGTTGTGGACACTGCCGAGCATATCTTCGTCAGGTCTTTTTCTGTAATCTGGAAACCCAGAAATGCGCAGGAAAGTCTTGACGTGGTCTGACCATCGTATTGAATACTATGGTTTCTTGTTTCAAGGCGTGTGGCGTGTGTAATTTTAGGCTGGTGGATCCCAACTTTCTATTTCTCTCTCTGTCGCTCGCACACAGGCGTCGTTTTGTGCGTTCTAAGTTCGTTACGTAATACCCCAACATGACCTTCCTCTTAAAACAACTTGTGGTGGCGGTTCACCCAAATGTTATTTAGATCCACAACTTTGCTTCGTTGTTGCTGATGTGCTCAGAGGAAAGACAATGGTGGGCAGAGATGGGAGGGAAGTGTGAGAGTGGTTGGGTAGAAGGGGCCTTGAGGGTGTGGGATTAATCTTTGTGGAGACCAGGGTATACAAGGGAGTGACGAGGGAGCTGGTATCGTGAAGAGCCGGAGTCTTGGGTTAAGAGAGAGAAAGAGAGAGAGAGAGAGAGAGAGAGAGAGAGAGAGAGAGAGAGAGAGAGAGAGAGAGAGAGAGAGAGAGAGAGAGAGAGAGAGAGAATTACCCTTCCCCCGCCGCTGCTAACGACTGAATCTCCTGTCAATATGTTATCGGCCGCCGTCAACGAGTTTCTTTCTTCGGCGATGGACTAATGTTAAACGCTCCAGATCCTCTCTTGAGGTCGGGGGGTGTGGGAAATGGTCCGCCCACCCTCCCGCCCGCCTCTCTCCACCATCAACCGCCGCTGCTGCTGCGGGACAGCCCTGGCTGCTCTCATTCACGACATGACCGCCAATACATCCATTATCCCGTTCGATGTTTAGTGAATAGACCGAGCCAAACTTTTTTATTGGTGTGCCTGGGTAAACCAGAGTTAAAGTTGTGAAGCTGGAACTGAGCTCGCGGTGACTGCTGGAACTGGGCTCACACTGGATGCAGGAACTCAGCTCACAGTGAATGCTGGAACTCGGCTCACAGTGAATGCTGGAACTCAGCTCACAGTGAAAGCTGGAACTCAGCTCACAATTATGAATGCTGGAACTCAGCTCACAGTGGATGCTGGAACTCAGTTCACAACCATGACGGCTGGTGCTCAGCTCACACCCACACTAGCAGCTCATCCGTCCAGCACCCATCGTTTCCAGAGGTATTACCTCTAGGGTTCCAGGACGGCGACGCCTCACAAGAGGAACACGGGAGGCTTCTGGAGGCGCCGTTGACACTCCTCCTAGAGGCGCCCATGACACTCTTTCTGGAGACGCCCTTGACACTCCTTCTAGAAGCGCCCTTGATACTCCTCTTGGAGGTGCCCTTGACACTCCTCCTGGAAGCGCGCTTCACACTCCTCCTGGAGGCGCACTTGACTCTCCTCCTGGAGGCATCCTTGACACTCCTCCTGTGGGTGAGGCTGCAGAGCCTTTTACCTCCTCCTTCCACCCATCTGAATGGCCAGGTATATGGCCCTTCGCTGCATCAGCCATTTACCCCGTATTAAGGAGAAACACATCAGGGGGAAACAGATGCCTTAGTGCGTCCAAGCCTAAGACATTATGAGATGCTCGCTCGTGTCTGAAATGTCTTTCTGGCCGTTGCTTCGTCCATGAATGGCCCTCTGCCTTTGATTTAAATGCCTTTAGCTGCTTTTGATTAAAGGCTTCGTTCTTTTTTTTCTTTTCTACATTGGCTCATGTGTACTTTAATGACTGAAGTAAACTGGACCTAAATGGCCCAAGTTACTTTTAGTCTAAAAATGACCTCGGTTACTTTCGCTAATTGCCCCCAATTACTTTTACCGAATGGGTCTTAATTACTTTGATCTTAAAGGCTTCACTTTCTTTAACTTAAATGGCTTTATTGATTTCATCTCTGTGGCCCGGTTACTTTCGTTTAAGTGGTCTCATTACTTTTATAGTGTTTCCTTTATTTAAATCGAGTGACGATTAAAGATATTGTTTTCGTTTATGTAACTAAGTTATTAGTTAAGTGATTAAAGTCTGTAACGTAAGGTAATTGTATGCATGAGTACGCTAGTGATGTTACAGTAACGCGTAACACTGATTTATAATGTTGTTATACAGCTGTATTGGTGGTACTGTAGTACACTAATTTATGATGAATTATTCCTGTAGTGATCATGAAGTTCTTCATACCTCACTGATTATCCTCTGTGCATGTACCAGTAATTAGATATTGAATTTAATGATGCCTGAATAGAGTCATTAACTGATTATAATTACTGGTCTCTGGTAACCTTAGACAAGTTGGGTGGCAAACATACTTAAATTTACTCACTCACCCACCCACCGTCTTACTCACCCATACCAGCCATCATACTCATCCACAATACAGTATCCACAGTTTTACTCGGCCATTCATGACAACATCCACCCATACACCAACACCCTCACCATCTTACTCACCCACACACCTGTTGTACACCCCCACCATCTTACTCTCCCACACACCTGTTGTACACCCTCACCATCTAACTCAACTACACACCTATTGTACACCCTCACCATCCGACTAAACCACACCACTCGCTAATACTACCACCCCCTCTAACGAGGAACGAGCCGAGACCGCAGACCTACTGTATTACAACCTCTTGCTAACCAAAAATAGTGAATATCTCCAGTTAGCCCAACACTGACTCCCTCTGCGCTTCATCTCCTCGTCAGACTTTGTGTATCAAGCGTGGACCAAAAATGAAAGAATATGTCTGTGGAAAGATAAGTCAGTTTCTTCTCTGTGTTTCGTAGCGCACCAGCTTCGACGGTTGTGTTGGCATATCTAACGAGGGAAAAGGGAGGGTGGTGCTTGGAGGGGTTAGGGGCTCCTCCTCCGTCTCCTCCTCCGTCTCCTCCTCCGTGTTAACCCGCTGACTCAATTACAAGAGATACTTTTAAGAGTTAGGTACAGTGAGTGAGGGAAGGGGTGAGTGGCGGCGTCCACCTCTCCTCAGCCACACCACCCGCGACCACCACCACCACCACAGCAGCATCAGCTTGGGGTAGTCGTGCTGGTGCTACTGTCTTACCCACATGTACTATAGCTGGGTTGAATTACGCCCCGTTATGGTCAGCTGCACGATCTCCCGATACATGTAAGCTTTATATTTTTACAGTCTACATCACAGATGAGGTTAATAAACTCAACAAGAACTTTACGAGAGGACCGTAAACTGGGGTGAAGTAAACCCAAAGTGCCGGAGATACGAAGACTCTTAAGGAAATCTAATCCTACGAACAGATGGAGTAAAATGAAAGCGTGGCCATGACGACCATAGAGTATATGTTAGGCGGGCGCCTGGTGCGTGGATGGATGAGGTCGGTCGGTGGGTTGGCGAGGGAGAGCACCTTGACGTACTGGGTTCTCCCCAGATGCTGTTGCGACGGGGGTTCGACCCCACGAGGTAGGGCTACCGTGCCTGCTTGTGTTCCCATTGCGTCCATCTGTGACCTGCACGCCAAGCCTGCAGTAATGAGGCGTCAGAGGTCTCTGTTTCGAAGTAGCGGCGCTGGTGCTCCTGAAGACTTCGCTGATCCCTCTTGTGTGTGTCCTCATGATTGTTGAGGCGGAGGAGGGCTTGGTTTTACGTTGAGAGGCAGCGGTGCCTCCTAGGAGGGATTTGCGCCCACAACCCCAGCAGGAAAGTTGGCCAGCCAGGCATTGAACCACTCCCTCCACGGCCCTGTGAACCGCTCCCTCCACGGCCCTGTGAACCGCTCCCCCCACGGCCCTGTGAACTTCTCCCTCCACGGCCCTGTGAACCACTCACTCCTCGGCGGTGAATCCCTCCCTCCACAATCCGATGAATCCCTCCCTCCACGGCCCATGGAACCCCTCCCTCCACAACACACCCCCTTGGTCTCCAGAGGATAACTTCATTAGCATTCTTTGCGCACACTGATGTTCGGCAAGAGCGTTACAAAATACAGAGAGAATGTATGTGAAACACATGCCATGCACCGGTCTCTCTGGTCTTTGGGTCAAATGAAAATTCAGGAAAGAATAAAGAAAATTATTCCCATGTCCCCGTGTGTGTGTGTGTGTGTGTGTGTGTGTGTGTGTGTGTGTGTGTGTGGGTGTGTGCAGATAATCGCCAGCGGCCTCTTCAATATTCACAACGAAGTAATTGGTGTTTAAACGTCCTCATCTGCACTCCCGACTTGTGATGAGTGCACGGTATTGCCGCCGGTCCCTCTCCTCACCCACCCACCCACCCAACCCCCAGGCTATAGCCGTAATGCCAGTCTCCAATTATTGCCTCCGCCTGGCGAATTATACACAGTCATTATACCAGAACTGCTGACCGAAGCAAGTGATCATGGCCGCCTCCCTGCGACACCCACTGGTGCCCTCGTTGGCAACATACAGGTCCTCCAGCACCCCTGATGGTGGGACGCAGACCCTCCAGCACCCCTGTTGGTGGGACGCAGACACTCTAGCACCCCTGTTGGTGGGACGCAGACCCTCCAGCACCCTCTGATGGTGGGACGGAGACCCTCCAGCACCCCTGATGGTGGGACGCAGACACTCTAGCACCCCTGTTGGTGGGACGCAGACCCTCCAGCACCCTCTGATGGTGGGACGCAGACCCTCCAGCACCCCTGATGGTGGGACGCAGACCCTCCAGCACCCCTGTTGGTGGGATGCAGACTCTCCAGCACCCTCTGATGGTGGGACGCAGACCCTCCAGCACCCCTGATGGTGGGACGCAGACCCTCCAGCACCCCTGATGGTGGGACGCAGACCCTCCAGCACCCCTGATGAAGGGACGCAGACCTCCCATACCTCCGATGGCTTGCCAGTGGAGCAACAACCAGTCTCCCGCAGGTAACATACCTGCCACTGGGGCAACAACCAGCCTCCCGCAGGTAACATACCTGCCACTGGGGCAACAACCAGCCTCCCCCAGGTAACATACCTGCCACTGGGGCAACAACCAGCCTCCCCCAGGTAACATACCTGCCACTGGGGCAACAACCAGCCTCCCCCAGGTAACATACCTGCCACTGGGGCAACAACCAGCCTCCCCCGGGTAACATACCTGCCACTGGGGCAACAACCAGCCTCCCCCAGGTAACATACCTGCCACTGGGGCAACAACCAGCCTCCCCCAGGTAACATACCAGCCAGTATTCCACTCCGGTAGCTGAGGAGGGACACAACTGTTTACGTTTCAACAACAAGAACAAACAAAAACGTAAAAACGTAAAATACGAAACCACTCGAAAATGTAACGAAAGTTGGCGAGGTAATATTTTGCTATTTCGATTTTTTGTACGAAGTTCATTACTTTATATATACATATATATATATATATATATATATATATATATATATATATATATATATATATATATATATATATATATATATATATATATGTGTGTGTGTGTGTGTGTGTGTGTGTGTGTGTGTGTGTGTGTGTGTGTGTGTGCATATCCGTTTTGCTTTCCTATGCAATTCTGATACAATTAGTCAGTCAGTCAGTCTTCTGAAGCGACGCTGACACACACTCAGCCAATCAGCCTCTTGAAGCAGTGCTGACTCACTCAACAGTCAGCGCTCCTGACGGAGGGCTGACTCAGTAACCCCCCCCCCCTCCCCCGCCCCGCCTGACTTATAATCTAATCATATTTCATTAAAAAAAAAAATCTGTGTTTATGAAGAGTCAACAGTTGTTATTATTACTGACGCCAGCGTTGGCTAATTACGCGATTAATTACTAATTAAACCAGGTTAATTAAGGAGACCAGGTACTCGGGAGCCTTTGCAGTGTTAGCTTCTTCCGTCGCAGACGCAAGACATTAACATAGTGATAATGATAATAATGATAATGATAATGATGATAAATGTGAGGTACTTCTGTCTTCTTTGTATGAGAGCCAAGTCCTCAGTCTGTGAGAGCCAAGTCCTCAGTCTGTGAGAGCCAAGTCCTCAGTCTGTGAGAGCCAAGTCCTCAGTCTGTGAGAGCCAAGTCCTCAGTCTGTGAGAGTCAAGTCCTCAGTCTGTGAGAGCCAAGTCCTCAGTCTGTGAGAGCCAAGTCCTCAGTCTGTGAGAGCCAAGTCCTCAGTCTGTGAGAGCCAAGTCCTTAGTCTGTGAGAGCCAAGTCCTCAGTCTGTGAGAGCCAGGTCATCAATGTGAGAGCTCCAAGTTCTCAGAATTATGAGGAACCTTCGCCTTTATCCCCGTCGTCTGTGAAACCTTTGCGCGTCTGACGGTCGTTAACTTATTCACAAACAAGATCACCAAATCACCTTGTCTCCTCTGATTACCTGTGGTAATTCCCTATCCAAGGTATGAATGATCCTTGAAGAGGGGAGGGAGGAGGGGAGATGTGTGTGGCCCATGAAGAAGGGAGGGAGGGAGGGAGGAGGGGAGATGTGTGTGGCCCTCCCTCCGACCTCATGTGGTCGGTATGGGCAGTAGCGAACATTGGCCACAAGGTTGTACGTAAATATGGCCAAGTGGACGATCCTTGTTCACGACGATACGATCCTTTGAGCACGACGGTACGATCCTTGTGCATGACGGTACGATCCTTGTGCACGACGGTACGATCCTTGTGCACGACGGTACGATCCTTGTACACGACGGTACGATCCTTGTGCACGACGTTACGATCCTTGTGCACGACGGTACGATCCCTTGAGCACGACGGTACGATCCTTGAGCACGACGGTACGATCCTTTAGGGACGACGGTACGATCCCCTTACCCTCCCTTCCGTTCCTAAAACCAACTGGCCCAACACACCGGGAACCACTTGTATGTAAAGAAGACGGGACTGGGTTGGTGGAGGGGGGGGGGGGTGACGAACCAGTGACCCCCCACCGCACCCCACCCCATCCCGGCCCCCATACGCGTGAGGGACATTCCGAGGCAAGTCACGCCAGGTTGACTCCACGACCAGAGAGAGACCCAGGGAGAAGACGCTCTCTCTCTCTCTCTCTCTCTCTCTCTCTCTCTCTCTCTCTCTCTCTCTCTCTCTCTCTCTCTCTCTCTCTCTCTCTCTCTCTCTCCGGTCACCGCCTCCCGCCTGGCCATCGCCGTGGCGGCATCAGTGATACCCTATCCTTATCGAAGCCATCACATCTTTTACGTCGGGTGATGAAGAAGGGTACTTGAGACTGCGTTCTGAGAGGAGGGTACGTAGTAGGTTAACGACAAGCCAAGGGGTATTGCTTGAGGGGGGCGTGTTGAGCCGGGTTTTATGGGCGGGTCGAATGGATGTGGTGGTCTTACGTTAGGCTCCGCGCCAAGCAGGGTTTTTGATGAGGGGTTGAGTAGAATTTTTTGAGGACATTGGAAAAAAAGGGTGTGTGGAGGACGTTGTGTTTTCGATGATGGTAAAGGTAGAGGGACGGGGGCGATATATATATATATATATATATATATATATATATATATATATATATATATATATATATATATATTTTTTTTTTTTTTTTTTTTTATACTTTGTCGCTGTCTCCCGCGTTTGCGAGGTAGCGCAAGGAAACAGACGAAAGAAATGGCCCAACCCCCCCCATACACATGTACATACACACGTCCACACACGCAAATATACATACCTACACAGCTTTCCTTGGTTTACCCCGGACGCTTCACATGCCTTGATTCAATCCACTGACAGCACGTCAACCCCTGTATACCACATCGCTCCAATTCCCTCTATTCCTTGCCCTCCTTTCACCCTCCTGCATGTTCAGGCCCCGATCACACAAAGTCCTTTTCACTCCATCTTTCCACCTCCAATTTGGTCTCCCTCTTCTCCTCGTTCCCTCCACCTCCGACACATATATCCTCTTGGTCAATCTTTCCTCACTCATTCTCTCCATGTGCCCAAACCATTTCAAAACACCCTCTTCTGCTCTCTCAACCACGCTCTTTTTATTTCCACACATCTCTCTTACCCTTACGTTACTTACT
This sequence comes from Panulirus ornatus, assembly GCF_036320965.1. Taxonomy (NCBI): domain Eukaryota; kingdom Metazoa; phylum Arthropoda; class Malacostraca; order Decapoda; family Palinuridae; genus Panulirus; species Panulirus ornatus. The sequence goes on along the minus strand of NC_092259.1, from coordinate 8,732,305 downwards.
CGATCAAACCACCTCACACCACACATTGTCCTCAAACATCTCATTTCCAGCACATCCATCCTCCTGCGCACAACTCTATCCATATATATATATATATATATATATATATATATATATATATATATATATATATATATATATATATATATATATATGTATTTGCAGAACTGGATCTTTTTTCGAGATTGTGTTATTTTGGAATATGGGGGTACGTTCCGAAGAAATATTGGGGGATTGAAGGGTTTTCTATCGTGCTGGGGGAGAGGGGGAGGTTGTGTTCGAAAGGAGTGCGTTACGGGAGTGTGACAGGGTATACAAGGTGAGTGAGGTGGGATTGTACTGGAGGGTGGCAGGGTATACAAGGTGAGTGAGGTGAGATTGTACGGGAGTGTGGCAGGGTATACAAAGTGAGTGAGGTGGGATTGTACGGGAGTGTGGCAAGGTGTATATACAAGGCGAGTGAGGTGGGGGCTTTGAGCGCTCAGCTGAGGGGTTTTTGATAGTGAGTTTGATACTGGGTTTTGGTGATAGATCCAACGGGAATTTTGATGATTCAAAACCCGGTTTTAATGGTGTGTTACGACCCTTTTTTTTTTTACGTTTAACTGAGTTTTAATGATAATTTCAGCTGGTTTTTTTTTATGATAATTGGCGAGTTCAACTTCGTTTTGCTGGTGCTAAGTAAGTTCGACTTGACATTTAAGCGGCGAGTTCAACTGGGTCTTCGTAGTGTGTGAGGTGATATATGAGCGAGTTGAGCACAGCCTGGAAGCGGAGGCAACAGCGCAAGGCTGGAAGCGCCTGGTGGCGACAGAGCCAGTGTTTGTGTGTCCACTTCCATGCTGCCATCCGTGCCCGTCATCCCAGCTACAAGGGAGAAGCCATTGCTCAACTGTAGCCACAAAAACAGTAGCTAAATCGTAGCTAAAAGAAGGCATTGCGTAATCGTAGCTACATATTCCATCACTTAATCGTAGCTAAAAGAAACCATTGCTTAATCGTAGCTTCATATTCAATCACTTAACCACAGCTAAAAGAAACCATTGCTTAATCGTAGCCAAAAGAAACCATTGCTTAATCGTAGCCAAAAAAAAAACCATTGCTTAATCGTAGCTACATATTCAATCACTTAAGCATAACTAAATGAAACCATTGCTTAATCGTAGCTTCATATTCAGTCACTTAACCATAGCTAAAAGAAACCATTGCTTAATCGTAGCCAAAAGAAACCATTGCTTAATCGTAGCCAAAAAAGCCATTGCTTAATCGTAGCCAAAAGAAACCATTGCTTAATCGTAGCTACATATTCAATCACTTATTCATAGCTGAAAGAAACCATTGCTTCATCGTAGCTGAGAGAAAGCATTGCTTAATCGTAGCTACAAATTCAGTCGCTAAATCAAAGTTAGAAGCCATCGTGAGGTCATACCATCTAGGAGAAGCCATTACTCACATTCCGACTCAGAATCATAATTGCCGATCCTCACAGAGGTGTCTTATGTAAATAAAAAGTGGCGGAGCTTCAGCTCACAGCTTCTGGAAATTGCCACCAGGGGAAGCGATGATAACATTAGCGGGTTACGCTAACCTGCACCAAATGCGAGGAGCCATCTTGTGCTAATTTTTCAGCCATAACAGCACACTGTTATATCTGCACATGACCAAGAGTTTATGGAGATCATTTGCATATGCTAACTTCTGCCCAGTTTTACCCAGCAAGCGTTTTTAAATTGCACAGATATTTGCATATTCTTTCCCCTTTGGGGGGGAGGGGAGGGGGCAGTAAAGCGTGATTTTGCATACTAGAGCACAAGATTTTAACCATTGTAATATGCATACAACTATAACTTAGTCATGGCGTTACAGGTCTTGATGAATACTAATGATAAAGATGATAGATATTGTTGTTGTCATCACTATTATTTTCTGGTTATTCATTTATCATCGTTGTATGATTATTGTTATTATTATTATTATTATTATTATTATTATTATTATTATTGTTGTTGTTATTATTGTCATTATTATTATTATTATTATTATTATTATTATTATTATTATTGTTGTTGTTGTTGTTATTATTATTATTATTATTATTATTATTATTATTATTATTATTATTATTACTATTATTAAGATAACTTCAGAAAGCAAGGCAGCACATCTGTAGCACACACCCCAGGTGTTCATCCTCCCTTCAGGGTTGGTTGATAATTAAGGTACCTGGCTTACGCGAGGGTGTTCAGTCGTTTCAAAGGAGTCCATCACTTCCCTGCCACTGAATGCAGCGCAGCTTTGAAGCTGGGTAACCTTCCCAATCTGCGCTAAATAGATTGTTATTAGAGAAGTTCGTATTGAAAAAAAAAAAAAAAGAAAAAAAGATTGGCCAGTGGTTCTTGAGCAAAGTCGGCCATCATCCTGGGGGAGAAAAATGATTGTTGTGAGAGGATGGGGGGGGGGGGGGGGTACATGATTGAGTTCCCCTGGGTTGGGTCGGTCGGGGTGGGAGGGAGGAAGGCCGCTCCGCCCTGCTTGGGAGGCCTGGAGGAGGAGGAGGGAGGAGGTGCGGGAGCGGGAGCCACCCTCTGTGTAATATACCATTGTGCCGTGACTCACGGCGTGGTAGCCGTATATAACGAACCTGACTGACTCCTCCATATTATTTTTTGCCCCCCTCCTCTTAGAGAGAGAGAGAGAGAGAGAGAGAGAGAGAGAGAGAGAGAGAGAGAGAGAGAGAGAGAGGATGAAACGTTGGAATTCCCATTCACTGCCACCGCTGGATCATCCTGTACATCAGGACTTAATCAGACGGGTGGACGTGTGGGAGCACAGGTCGAGCAGCGCCCGTGGCGCTACCACACTGTGGCGGGGGACCAAGTGGTTTGTGTGTGTGTGGTGGTGGTGTGTGTGTGTGTGTGTGTATGTGTGTGTGTGTGTGTGTGTGTGTGTGTGTGTGTGGTGGTGGTGGTGGTGTGGGATGTTGCCCACCTCACCTCACAGTTATCTGACTGGCAACGCAGTCGCTCGATTGGCTCCAGAGTTACCAAGTTGGCCACACGGTTATCGAGTTGGCCACACAGTTACCAAGCTGGCCACGCCGTTATATGGCCAGCCGCACAGTTCGCTGGCTGGCCACACAGTCCCCTGACTGGCTACACACTCCCCTGACTGGCCACACACTCCCCCGACTGGCCACACACTTCCCTGGCTGGCCACACGGTCCCCTGACTGGCCACGCGGTCCCCTGGCTGGCCACACAGTCCCCTGACTGGCCACCCTCGATCCATTCTCTGTTTACCGACCCTGGCCGTGAGAATGGCGCGCCTCACGCCGTCAGACACAAAGTTCAGGTAGTCTCCAGTTCATTAAGGCGCCTCCAGGTAAGGGTCCTTTGATGGTGCACAGATCCATTAACATTGTTGATTTAGTTAAATGCTCCTTAATGAACAGCCCGCTTGCCTGCCTCGCATCTCTTTGTTTACAACACTCCATGATTGGTCGGGGGGGGGGGGGGTGAAAATACCTCATAAAGGCCCCCCTCCCCCCCCAGACTGTGTAGGCGCACTTGAATTACCTCCTAAAGTGGCAGGTATATGGATACACTTTAATAGCCTTTTAACGTAGTATGGCCGGTGGGTGCTCTTTAACAAGCCGGTAAAGTGACGTAGTCGTAGACGCGCCCCAACAGGCATTAAACATTTGACAGCTTGTAAGGTGGCACCCGCGTCGAAACACTTTTAAACAAGGATTCAAATTTTTTTTTTCTTTTTTTGCGCTACGTCTGATTTAACATGGTGGCTGATGTGGGAATACATCGGGTAATATTTGAATTACCAATGCGTTTTATGAATGCGTTCTACCACTAAATGAAGTCCAGTATTCAGTTCTAAGTTCTCGTGATATACCCAAAAGCCACTGGAGGAAAGAACTTACGTAAGGAACGTATTAAACGAAAAAAAAGTTGAAAAGATGGAAAATTATTTCTTTTTATCCGTTCTTGAACTCTGTTCGCTCGAAGAGATCCTTCCCCTCCTCCTCCTCCTCCTCCTCATCCTCTCCTTCCTCCTCCCCCCACGAAAGCTCCGTCCGGCTGAGCAGACGAGACTCAAAAGAGGCTCCTAATGATGTCACGAACGCATCCGTGGCGGAGGTGTGTGTACGTCAGGGAGGAGGATCACTCCTCGACTGTCTCTAAGGTACGAGCGCCGTTCGCGGATGATCTATATGTTCAGGCACGGCACAATCAGCGGTGTGCGCCTCACTTTTATATACGTATGTATATGCTCGAGACGCCACAGACGTCCCTCAGTATAGACTCAGTTGAAGAGGAGTTTACTAAGGCGCCACAGAGATCCCTCAGTGCAGTTAGTTGAAGAGGAGTTTACTAAGGCGCCACAGACGTCCCTCATTACAGCGTCAGTTGAAGAGGAGTTTACTGAGGCGCCACAGACGTCCCTCAGTACAGCGTCAGTTGAAGAGGAGTTTACTGAGGCGCCACAGACGTCCCTCATTACAGCGTCAGTTGAAGAGGAGTTTACTGAGGCGCCACAGACGTCCCTCAGGACAGCGTCAGTTGAAGGGGAGTTTACTGAGGCGCCACAGACGTCCCTCAGTACAGCGTCAGTTGAAGGGGAGTTTACTGAGGCGCCACAGACGTCCCTCAGTACAGCGTCAGTTGAATAGGAGTTTACTGAGGCGCCACAGACGTCCCTCAGTACAGAATCAGTTGAAGAGGAGTTTACTGAGGCGCCACAGACGTCCCTCATTACAGCGTCAGTTGAAGAGGAGTTTACTGAGGCGCCACAGACGTCCATTACAGCGTCAGTTGAATAGGAGTTTACTAAGGCGCCACAGACGTCCCTCAGGACAGAGTCAGTTGAAGAGGAGTTTGCCGACTGTTTATTTCGTCATTGTTGTTCTCCTGGTCTGGAACTCGCGTGGAGCGATCGCTTCCGTCGTCCTGTTCCACCGCCTCCAGCCGGTTCCTCTCCTCCCTCCCTCGTCCTCCTAAGAGGTTTCTTCCTCACTCGTCCTCCCCACTCCATTGACTCCTCCTGCCGGGTCGTCGTCCCCCTCCTCCTCCTCATTCACGGAGCCACAACAACGCAAGTTTCCGTAAAGAGAACTTTCGGACAGATAGCGAATACACTAGACTAGCCAGGCTGTCATCACCGCTCGCGTTATCTGGACGATGACTTTGTTAACGCGGATGAGGGTGAGTGTTGCCACAAGTGAGGGCGGCTGTGGTTGCAGGGGAGGGCAGTGGTGCTGTCGTGCGGTGAGGGGCTGGGCTTTCTCTGGTGAGCTTGATGCCGTGCGGGAAGTTGTGATCGAAAGTCGTTGCACGATGACTTACCCCCTTACACAATTTTGTCAATAACTTCATCCATTTGCTTGCCAGGATAGAAATTGCTGACTGATTGGGGTAATATATATTTTCGGGAAAATATGTTATTGTTCAGCGGGAAGGTTGTGCCGATATTGTGGGAGGTAAGCAGAGGATGATTGATGAGGAGTAGTTACACTATTGAACACTGTCATTACGCCGTTCTCCGACGGATTGGTGTAGGTCCGAGTCCAGAGTTCAATGGCAAATGGTCAGCGACACTTATATGACATTAACAATGATACACTGTATGACTCGAACAATGACATACTACATGACAAGAACAGTGATACGCTATATGACATTTAACAACACAACGTACTAAATGATCTTACCAAATCGTAATTCAGAATTGTAAACGATGGAGAAAAAGGAGAATGATAAATGTATCACCGGCACAAAGGACGTTCGGACATGATCACCACCACAGAGAAAAGAGAAACACGTTTAGTACATTTATTTAAGAAAGGTTAAAGGGCAAACAGAACCCACGGAACAGAACAGTAAGTTAACATTTTTATCGCCGAACGCCAGTGATCCCGGGGCCAGACTGCGCTCATGGTCTCGTTGCTCAGTGGATTTATGCTGATCTGTAAACCGTGAAATTACATGTATTTTCAAAGCGCGGGAATGGAAGGCTCAAAAAGTAATTGATTTGCACTTTTCATATCATCTGCTTTGTACCATAGATTCCGGCATTGCACTTCAGTTAGGTCACGATAATTTCCCAAGTGCACTTTCGTGTAATAATCACATCATCAGGGAATATATATATATATATATATATATATATATATATATATATATATCATTCCTGGGGATAGGGGGGAAAGAATACTTCCCACGTATTCCCTGCGTGTCGGAGGAGGCGACTAAAAGGGGAGGGAGCGGGGGCTGGAAATCCTCCTCTCCAGTTTTTACTTTTCCAAAAGAAGGAACAGAGAAGGGGGCCAAATAAGGATTTTTTCCCTCTAAGGTCCAGTCCTCTGTTCTTGACGCTACCTCACTAACGCAGGAAATGGCGAATATGCATGAAAAAACATATTTATTTATTCATTTATACTAGGCTTTACTTCTATGCCAAAAGTTCGGCATCAGAGACCATAACCAACCACCCCGCCCCTGCCCTGCCCAAGTCCTTACTTAATGTTAGTGTGCTTCATGTTACCCTCGAGACTGGCCGACCAAGGACGAGATGAGGTCCTCGTGGCGGGGCGCTACTCTCCGTCAGAACCTGCTCCTGAGACGTGCTCGCCCTGAGAGAGAGAGAGAGAGAGAGAGAGAGAGAGAGAGAGAGAGAGAGAGAGAGAGAGAGAGAGAGAGAGAGAGAGAGAGAGATTATTACCGTACGTCCATGAGTGACCGCGCTGGGGGAGGTGATTAGCCGTGGTGAGATGAGCGGCTCCTCATCATTCAGTATCGTGAATAATGAATGTGTGGTCTTGAATCTGTTTCACTCTACGGTGTGGAGGAGAGGTGGTGGTGTTGACGACGAACACCCTGAGGGAGGGATGGGGATGGGAGGGGAAATGGGTGGGGGAGATGGGCAAACGTACGTGCGTGCGTCCTCACCCTGGCAGGGAGGATATGAATGTTGTTGTCACTTAACGCTGTGTTTGCAGGTCATTAACCTCTGTAATGACCAGGGGGGGAGGGGGGGCGTCTTGCAAACATTGCTGCTGCTGCCACGTGACGTCACGGGGGAATACTGCCGTGACTCACGGCTGTATTCGCTCACCAAGCCGACCGGCAGAAAGACCGGCAGAGTGCGAAAGATACCACAGTACAGACACTGCAATAAAGATACTACAGTAAAGATTTCCCCAGTACAGATACTACAGTACAAACTTCTACAGCACAGACAATACAGTACAGACTTCTACAGCACAGGCACTACAGCGCAGACACTACAGTACAGACTTCTACAGCACAGACACTACAGCACAGTCACCACAGCACAGACTTGTACAGCACAGACACTACCATACAGATACGCCAGCCATCACACAGTCATGTAGGTCCGGCCAGCCACGCAGATGGTGTTGTATCAGTCGACTGTAAACCGGTCCTCCCTCTGTCTGCCCCACTCGAGCAAGACCCACGATAATAATTATATAAGTTTAAGCCACAATATTACCCCTTGCATCATCCACGTCCCCAGAGACAGACTCAGGTGTATGTCGGATTACAACCACAACTCTCCGTTGCTTGTAGGAGTTACAACCACAACTCTCCGTTGCTTGTAGGAGTTACAACCACAACTCTCCGTTGCTTGTAGGAGGAGTTACAACCACAACTCTCTGTTGCTTGTAGGAGGAGTTACAACCACAACTCTCTGTTGCTTGTAGGAGGAGTTACAACCACAACTCTCTGTTGCTTGTAGGAGTTACAACCACAACTCTCTGTTGCTTGTAGGAGTTACAACCACAACTCTCTGTTGCTTGTAGGAGGAGTTACAACCACAACTCTCTGTTGCTTGTAGGAGGAGTTACAACCACAACTCTCCGTTGCTTGTAGGAGGAGTTACAACCACAACTCTCTGTTGCTTGTAGGAGGAGTTACAACCACAACTCTCCGTTGCTTGTAGGAGTTACAACCACAACTCTCCGTTGCTTGTAGGAGTTACAACCATAACTCTCTGTTGCTTGTAGGAGGAGTTACAACCACAACTCTCCGTTGCTTGTAGGAGGAGTTACAACCACAACTCTCCGTTGCTTGTAGGAGTTACAACCATAACTCTCTGTTGCTTGTAGGAGGAGTTACAACCACAACTCTCCGTTGCTTGTAGGAGTTACAACCACAACTCTCCGTTGCTTGTAGGAGTTACAACCATAACTCTCTGTTGCTTGTAGGAGGAGTTACAACCACAACTCTCCGTTGCTTGTAGGAGTTACAACCACAACTCTCCGTTGCTTGTAGGAGTTACAACCATAACTCTCTGTTGCTTGTAGGAGGAGTTACAACCACAACTCTCCGTTGCTTGTAGGAGGAGTTACAACCACAACTCTCCGTTGCTTGTAGGAGTTACAACCACAACTCTCCGTTGCTTGTAGGAGTTACAACCACAACTCTCCGTTGCTTGTAGGAGTTACAACCACAACTCTCCGTTGCTTGTAGGAGTTACAACCATAACTCTCCGTTGCTTGTAGGAGTTACAACCATAACTCTCTGTTGCTTGTAGGAGGAGTTACAACCACAACTCTCCGTTGCTTGTAGGAGTTACAACCACAACTCTCCGTTGCTTGTAGGAGGAGTTACAACCACAACTCTCCGTTGCTTGTAGGAGTTACAACCACAACTCTCCGTTGCTTGTAGGAGTGTTGGATGAGCGCGCCGTTTGCATGTATGATAAGTTTAAGCCACAATATTGCCCCCTGGGCGCGTGTTATGTATAGGGGTTTTTACGCGCGCGCGCGTGCGCGGAGGGTTATATAGTGACCAGATCCTTTTCATATTACCACATAAAGCGTAAGGGGCCAGTGCTCTCTTGATGAAGAGGCGCCATAACTCGTGTTAATAACACAGGTGCTGGAGCCCGCCTGCCTCAATAACCTGCTTCCTCACGAGCGCCTCTTACACCCACTCTCTCTCTCTCTCTCTCTCTCTCTCTCTCTCTCTCTCTCTCTCTCTCTCTCTCTCTCTCTCTCTCCCGGCTGCCAGCCACCTTCTGAACACCGAAGGATAACAGTTTTAAAACCCTATTGAGTGTGTATTCGCTAGAGTGTGTATTCGCTAGGCTGTGTATTCGGTAGAGTGTGTATTCGGTAGAGTGTGTATTCGCTAGGCTGTGTATTCGGTAGAGTGTGTATTCGCTAGGCTGTGTATTCGGTAGAGTGTGTGTTCGCTAGGCTGTGTATTCGGTAGAGTGTGTATTCGCTAGGCTGTGTATTCGGTAGAGTGTGTATTCACTAGGCTGTGTATTCGGTAGAGTGTGTATTCGCTGAAGTATGTATTCGCTAGACTGTGTATTTGCTGGAGTGTGTATTCGCTGGAGTGTGTATTCGGTAGAGTATGTATTCGCTAGGCTGTGTATTCGGTAGAGTGTGTATTCGCTAGGCTGTGTATTCGGTAGAGTGTGTATTCGCTAGACTGTGTATTCGCCGGAGTGTGTATTCGCCGGAGTGTGTAATCGCCGGAGTGTGTATTCGCCGGAGTGTGTATTCGCCGGAGTGTGTATTCGCTGGAGTGTGTATTCGCCGGAGTGTGTATTCGCCGGAGTGTGTATTCGCTGGAGTGTGTATTCGCTAAAGTGTGTATTCGCTAGACTGTGTATTCGCTGGAGTGTGTATTCGCTGGAGTGTGTATTCGGTAGAGTGTGTGTATCCGCCAGAGAGGCACAAAGATGCACTTCCACTGCCGACGCTCAGTACGATAACACTTGACCTTTTTAAGAAAGGTCTTGATCGCTCTCCAAAGAAAGGTCATGTGGTGCTGTGGCTGCTGGAGGGATGGCCGGGAAGACCACTTAGGGAAGGGGAGGTGACACATGAGGAGTGACTTAACAACGCACACTGAAGACAAACAGACGAGAGTTTAATGACGGCGAGGCGCTTCAGTCGTCGGCGGGAACGGGCGACGAGACGGCGGCTAAGGTCGGAGAAAGATCCGTGCGACCAGAAGTAGCAGGAGCGACAGCAGCAACAGTAGCAGTAGTAACAGCAACAGCAGTAGCAGTAGTAACAGCAGCAACAGTAGCAGTAACAGCAGCAGGAGCAGCAGTAACCGCAGCAGCAGCAGCAGTAGTAACAGTAGCAGCAACAGCAGTAGTAACAGCAGCAACAGTAGCACCAGGAGCAGCAGTAGCAGTAGCTGAAACCATTCAAACACAGCAGCACACAGACCTACCAGATTCCTGGCTCTATTTTTTTCTCTCTCTCTTTTCCTTTTTTCAAGCCTTCCTAAAAGAGACACAAAGTGAGAGAGAGAGAGAGAGAGAGAGAGAGAGAGAGAGAGAGAGAGAGAGAGAGAGAGAGAGAGAGAGAACTAGAGGGAGGGGTTACGCGTCTGCCACATCACAAAGATGGCTTCCTGCATCGTATTTGAGAATCTTTTTGACCCTTTTTTTCTTTTTCTTTCTCCTGATTAATGGAGGCAGACCCCTAACGACCCTCTGGCTGTTTCACTCTGACCTGCGCGTGCGACTTGTGAGTCGCCACCAACCCAAGGGGGGTTGGGTTTGTGAGTCGCCACCCTCCGAGGCTCGTGAGCTGTGTGAGTCGTGTGTGTGTGTGTGTGTGTGTGTGTGTGTGTGTGTGTGTCGAGTAGATGTTCGAAGACATGGAATAGATGGGAGAGGAGGCAGCGTCAGGCAGGCTCTGGTGTGTGTGTGTGTGTGTGTGTGTGGCTGTATACTGTCGTCCACCGGGCCAGTCCCCGGCCTGGGACGGACAACAGAGGCACAAACGCACCTTTCATCCCGTACATCCCCCCCCCACACACACACACACACACGCGCGCGCGGGCGTGCACTCTATCAAAACAACACTGTCCCAAATTGAAACATGTTTCAATCTTGTCCGGCCATCTTTTAATATCATCATTTTTCTCGATATTTTTTTGGGGGACATACGTGTCTCATTTATATATATATATATATATATATATATATATATATATATATATATATATATATATATATATATATATATATATATATATTTGGGGCACATCATTATACCCAAAACTTGGAGGTTTATCTCAGATCTCAAAAGTTCTACAGGTGTTGAATGAGTTTGTTATTTAGAAAATGAAAGAAATGAAAATAAAAAAAAGAAACGTCATGAAGGAAGTTCTTTCAATAGTACTGGACATACGCGTCCGGCCGATGGTGCAACGATGATGGGTTGTTACAGTAAGTGAAGGTTTGGTGCTGGGATGGTGACCTGTGGTGCTGGGATGGTGACCTGTGGTGCTGGGATGGTGACCTGTGGCGCTGGGATGGTGACGTGTGGCGATGGGATGGTGACGTGTGGCGCTGGGATGGTGAGCTCTGGTGCTGGGATGGTGACCTGTGGTGCTGGGATGGTGACCTCTGGCGCTGGGATGGTGACCTGTGGTGCTGGGATGGTGCTTCCATCTGCCCAGGGATGATGGCACTAAAGTCCCACATTAACTGGCGAATGAAAAGCTTGTAACGCTCCGATCAGTAGGAGGGAATGGGTGTATTCCCGAGCGGTATCGTCTTTTTGACTGCGGGTTGATCGCTTGCATACGGTCGTTACGGCGGTGTGATGGGTGGTTGAGGCGGTGGGATGGGTGGTGAGCGCTCCCCCCCCCTGCTTCTCCCTCTTGGCCATGACGGTACGATCCTTGAGCACGACGGTACGATCTTTGAGCACGACGGTGGTACGACACCCCTTCCCTCCACCAACTATTTCCCTTTATCTACATGATCCGTCCCTCCCTCCCTCGCACATCCTCTTGCTCTTCTCTCTTCCTCCTCCTCCTCCTCCTCCCTCAGTGGATCACACTTCCCCTCCTGTCCACCCCCCCCCCCCCCGGCTCCCCTTCCCTCCCTCCTCCACCTCATTTCCTTGGCTGTCTCCCGTCCCTCACCCCCCCCCTCCCTCCCCTCCCAGGCGAGTGTCAGGTGCTTCGGCTGATGGATGACACAGTCCCCAGTCTTGCCCAGCCTGGTGGGTGATTAGGGGAGGGGGGGGGCACTGACCGTGTGGATGACACGGTCACCAGTCGTGTCCATCTGTACCTGGTGGGTGGTGGACACCGTCAGTATGGATGACGTAGGAGGAACGGACTGAACTAGCGAGAGAGTCTTAGAGATAGATAGATAGATAGATAGATAGATAGAGAGAGAGAGAGAGAGAGAGAGAGAGAGAGAGAGAGAGAGAGAGAGAGAGAGAGAGAGAGAGAGCCACCTAAGTCAACAGGACAGTACAAGACGACACAGCTCTGGGCTGATGAGGAGTGAGGGGCGAGCAGCTGCAGCAACAAGTGGTGGTCCGCGGATAGATCAACACCCGCCAGCCCTCACAGGTCCTTTGACCCAGCAGCTGCCATTATCCTGGAGGGGCTGGAGGGTGGTCTTGCCCACCGTTCGCCAAGGGGCGCTGGTCCCCTCGTCCACCATCGGCAGGTATGGCCCACTCCACCTGGGGGTGCTTGGAGCGCCGATGATAGCAGCGGTGCAAGCACAATACCCGCAGGGAGTCACCTCGCGAGCCAGGCCGCCAGGTACATTGCGTTCGCCAGACCCAGTTGATAAATGGAGTCGTGTTGTGGTCTCACGTATCACATGCCATGGTCTAGTGTGTGTAGGAAATATATATATATATATATATATATATATATATATATATATATATATATATATATATATATATATATATATATATATATATCCATCCACACTGTTTTACCCTGAGTCGTACCCCACTTTGTCTCACTGCGTCACTCCCACTGCAGTGAATCACCCTACCACCGACCTTCCTCCTCCACTGTCGCCTCCCACTGCACAAAGCACCCCCATCCCCCCGCCCTTCCTCACCACTGCCGCCACCCACTGCACAAACTCACCCTCATTCTTCCGCCACTGCCGCTTCCCACTGCACAAAGTCACCCTCATTCTTCCGCCACTGCCGCCTCCCACTGCACAAAGTCACCCTCATTCTTCCGCCACTGCCGCTTCCCACTGCACAAAGTCACACTCATTCCTCCGCCACTGGCGCCTCCCACTGCATAAAGCCACCCTCCCTCCGCCTTCCTCTGTGACAATTTATGTTCATTGTTTTGCTCGTGTTCTTTACTCTGCAACCATTCATCAGGGGCCGCCCACACACACACACACACACACACACACACACACACACACACACACACACACACACACACACACACCTAACTCACATGTTGACACAAAAGACGTACATAAGGTTGCACACCTAGACGTGAGTAATGTAACATGACACTCATCTAGTATTGCCACATTCGCCTTTCCGCCACATCTACCACATTCCTGCCACCCATCCTTGAAGCGTGGCTACTTCCCCTCCCCCGGACATACCTTTCTTCTCCGTCACACACACATACCAGATGTATCCCCCAACACCCCCTATCCAACCCCCAGTTTACCATCGTATTCACCCACCCAAGCAAACCATCCCCCTACGCTATACTACCCCCCCCCTCCCCCCAGCATACTCGCTCCAATAAACCCATTTACTCCAGCATGCATGTCTTCTAGGGGAGGATGAACACCTGGGTTGGGTGAGGGCCGACTACCGCGCCCAGGACTCGCACTTATGCGGGTCCGACCACGGGCTGGCCCGTACTAATTCATGGTCAGTGTGTGTGTGTGTGTGTGTGTGTGTGTGTGTGTGTGTGTGTGTGTGTGTGTAAGTGTTGTAGCTAGAACTTGCATTCAAGAGCTGAGAATTATTTAATGAAGTGTCTTAAGAAAAAGAAAAGAGCAGTGATGTGTGCGAGTCTAGACGTACCGTCTGGGAAAGTCTGCCATCTTGACTGTTCTGTGTACAATGTATAATTCCTGGAAATCCTCGTGGACACAGAGGGACCCACAACCTTGATTGGCCCCGCTGTCCAGAGAGTCAGTTTCTGAGCCAATTACCCTGACTTAATTACCTCTCATTACCCTTCCTTGGTTCTACAAAAGCAGCGGCCACCACCTCCCTTAATGCCTCGATCTCCCTCCTCCTCTGTAGCATCGGCAGCCTCCTCCTCCCCCCTCCTGCTCTTCCTCCTCCTCCTCCTGATCCTCATCCTCCTCCTCCTCCTCCTCTTGATCCTCCTCCTCCACTTGATCCTCCTCCTCCTCCTCCTCCTCCTCCTCCTCCTCCTCCTCCTCCTCCTCCTCCTTGGCAATACTGGAACATTTCAACAAGAACTCGGCCACGATAAATCCCCGACCCGACCAAATGTGAAGGGCGGCCTTCCGTTGACCGTTCATCACCCCCTCGGACTAGTCTCCCTCCCTCCCAGCGAGACACATCGCTTCCTCCCTCCGTCCGACGCGGCGTCGTAGACTTCGCCCTCGCGGTGTACAGTCAGTCCCAGATCTGTCCGGTGCGTCCCTCCTCAAGCCAGGGGCCAGACACTCATTGACGGAGGCTACAGTTGTTGGAGAATCTTGGTTGACCATCTGGCCACCTGGTCTCATAACCAGGTTTCGACCAGTGATCCTGTCGCTGCCCACTTCCCTCCCAGATATTTTGTCGTAGCTGTAGGGAATTCCTCTTAGCTGCTAGACCTCAGCTAGAGAGGCCAAGGCCACACCTTACCTCATGGACCAAAAGTATACGTGGAGGAGAAGGGTTGGTGATGCCTCCTAACCTGTCAAACCCCAGCTGGTGGGTCGGGTCAGCAGTTTTGGGGAACCCCAGCTGGTGGGTCGGGTCAGCTCTGGTTACACCTTACCTGTAGAGGAGGAGAAAAACGCTCGATCATACAGCTGTATACATGAAACACTGAGCTACAATATACTGTATCATACAGCTGTATGATACGTAGGATAACGTACCCTGACCAGACCCGACCCAGGGTGACCTACAGTGACGTCACCTTGGCCCGACCCGACCCGACCCAGGGTTCGCCTGCGATGACGTCACCTTGGCCAGGCCCGACCCAGGGTTCGCCTGCAGTGACGTCACCTTGACCAGACCCTGACCCCAGGGTTCGCCTCCGATGACGTCATCGTGACTAGGGGGCCTTTGACCCAGGGTGACCCCAGGATGACCCCGAAGTGTGAGGGCTGAAAGTTGTCAGAGAGAGAGAGAGAGAGAGAGAGAGAGAGAGAGAGAGAGAGAGAGAGAGAGGAGGGCCACAGGTCAGCAGGGATCAGTTCAAGGTGCTCCTCAAACACCCCTCCCCCCTCCCTCCCCCCGACAAGGTGCTCTCTTCCCCCCCCCCCACTAGTCATTACGGTTCATCCCGGAACCATTTTTCTCTCTGGGGCTATTTCCGGCCGCCGCCATCTTGCCTCCTTCAACCGGCTCCGTCGTACTCGTTTAAGACCAGAATATGGTCGGGAGAGAGAGAGAGAGAGAGAGAGAGAGAGAGAGAGAGAGAGAGAGAGAGAGAGAGAGAGAGAGAGAGGTGGGGCGAAGTGGTGAAGAGAAAGGGTAGGGAGTCTATAAGCAGAAATAACTGGTGAATAGAAAGGCGGTTTTGATAGAACAGGTGAGAGAGAGAGAGAGAGAGAGAGAGAGAGAGAGAGAGAGAGAGAGAGAGAGAGAGAGAGAGAGAGAGAGAGAGAGAGAAGACTGAAGTAAAGCCTGGAATGTCACACGGGACGTAAGGGTTAAAAGGCGAATGGGATGGAAGATCAGAGAAAATGGGTCAGGATGAGAGGACGTTTTAAGGGTGAGAATATAACAGGAAGCCGTGATATGGTCAGCCATTTGAGGGGGGCGAGGAGGAGGGAGGGGGGGGGGAGGTGAAGGTTGAGAGGTGACGGGGGAACGCCAGAAGGGAAGGGGGAGGGGCAGGCGTCGTCAACACAGGAAGTGGGAAGGACAAAATACCCGGGTGAAGTAGAAAGGCTGTTGAGAAGGGAGATGAAGAGAGGGTGTCTCTGATGCACTTAGAGGGAGAATAAGGGAAGGAAGAGGGGTGTTCAAGGCAGCCAGAGAGAGAGTAAGGAAGGGAGAGGGTGTCTGAGGCAGCCAGAGGAAGTGAAGGAAGGGAGAGGGGTGTTTGAGGCAGCCAGAGGGAGAGTAAGGAAAGGGAGAGGGGTGTTTAAGGCAGGCAGAGGGAGAGTGAGGAAAGGGAGAGGGGTGTTTGAAGCAGCCAGAGGGAGAGTAAGGTAGAGAGAGGGAGGATGTCTCAGATGTTCGCGAGAGTCTGGTAACTGTGAGAAAGGGAAGGATGAAATGCGCTAACGAGAGAGAGGGGACTGGAGGTAGCTAGAAGGAGGGGGCTGCAAGTAGCGAGAAGCTGGAGACTGGAAGTAGCTAGAAGGAGGAAACTGGAGGTAGCCAGAGGGAGGGGACTGGAGGTAGCTAGAGGGTGGCTTCCACTCAATCCATCAGCTCGAGCAAGAAGTCCTCGAGGAGGAGGAGGAGGAGAGGTAGCTGAAGCTGGGCGGGTCGCTGTGTGCAAGAACTCGGGGCATTTCACGCTCGGCTTCTGCAAGCGTCCTTCCTCCTCTCCCTCGCTACCAAAGGAAGGAACCAGACCTCCAATTTCACGCTAATAAAGGAAAACGGGAAAAAAGAAAATACATATATACATGTATCGTCCAGAGGAGGAGGAGGAGGAGGAGGTCGACTTTCCTTGAAGCCATCTGACGGGATTAAGGAGCTGGTCTTTTGGGGAAAATTACCCGAGTTTCAGAATGACACAAAAATGTACACTCGACCGTAAGATGCGTGTTACGAGGGACGAAAACGAACGGCTTCGTTGACGCTAGGCCAGTGTAGGTCGGGCTGCGCATCACACACACACACACACACACACACACACACACACACACACACACACACACACATACACATCTTCGTATGATTAAGGAGCAAGTGACGTAGTGTTGGCCACGATGCGTCCTGAGCCCAGGCGACGCTGTGTAGATATCAGGGTCAAATCAAGTTCCATAACAGCTGTCAGAGTGCCGAGGGAATGTTTGCCATGTAAATTTACATATTCACATCTCAGCCATCAGTCAGCCGTGAGAGACGCTGATGTGATGTGTATAGAACCGTAGAGATCATTGGGACGTCTCCTGGCGTTTGACTGACGAAGGACTGGATCCCCTGGACACAAACCATGAGCCGCGATGGGAGGCAACAAGTTGCGTTGCGTCAGCTGGGCAGACGGTAGGGAGAGCCAGTTGACCGACTCACACACGCGCACGCGGCCATCCGTCATCATATATATCTCCGCCTTCACTCGCCTCCGTCACCATCCGCCTCCGTCACCACCCGCCTCCGTCACCACCCACTTCTTCACCACCCGCCTCCGTCACCACCCACTTCGTCACCACCAGCCTCCGTCACCACTCCGACACCACCCTCCTCCGTCACCACCCGCCTCCGTCATCACCCACTTCTTCACCACCCACCTCCGTCATCACCCACTTCTTCACCACCCGCCTCCGTCACCACCCACATCGTCACCACAACCTCTGTCACCACCAGCCTCCGTCACCACTCCGACACCACCCTCCTCCGTCACCACTCCGACACCACCCTCCTCCGTCACCACCCGCCTCCGTCAACCACCACTGGTGGAGGGAGACCCGTAGATTCATAACACTCTCTATCGACCCTCGTAATAACCTTACGTTTTTCACGTGTTTTACATGAAATTAAAACCCCTTGTGTTTTGCCATGTAAAGAGGCTTTCTACACTGTACATGATTCGCTGTAAGAAATAGTGCCCTAGTGACTGTAAGAAAAAGACCTTCTATACCGTAACATTCGTTATAAGTCGTGGTATACGCTAGCGACGGGATAGGAAAAGTCCTTCTATACCGCATCGTTCGTAATAAGAAGTAGCAACATAACAATATTGTAAGAAAACGGCCGGCTGTGCAGCAACGTTCGCTCTTGAGAGAAATGTTACACTTGCGACATTGCAACGGAAACGAGGAAATGATAGATCACCGAATTGATTCAAGCGAAGTCGCTCCTCAGCCTTGCCTTTCCTTGCAAGCAACATCGTAGCTACAACGTGCGTTCTGCCACAACAACAACAACAACAACAACAACCCTTGAATGCTTTTTTTTTTTTTTTCCTTTTTTTTGAGGGGGTACCATTAAAGAATGCACCGATCGTCCTCCCCCCTCCCCCCCAGAATTTGCATATCCCCTCACGTAAAGCTTGGCATGTTTTACGAGATGATCTAATTACTCCGTCGGCCAACCTATTGATCTGTGGGGGCTGCTGGATCATTACGACGTCAGATTTCCCTCCGTCAAATTCTCACTTTAAATGGCATTTTCCCTCTCTCGGTTCTGAAAAGTCTCTGGAGAGTCTGGGAGGAGTGGCTTTTGGAGGCAGTGTGAGGAGGGGTGGGGGGGAAAATTCGCGCTAGGAGGAGGAGAGAAGAGAAAGAGGGAAGGAAGAGGAGAGGAGGAGGAGGGAGGGATGGGATGAAAGAGGAACGAGAAGAGAGAACGGGGAGGGGGGGGGGGTAATGAAAGAAATGGGGATGCGGGGGGAGATGATGACGAGAAGACCCGGTGCAGATGATGGAATGAAAGTAGGAAACTTTTACGTTGTGAAGGATGGGTGTACACACAAGGGTTATTGAAAATGGAAGTACCAGGCAGTTAGAGGGAGAAAATGGGAAACAGAGAGGAAAAAGGAAGAGAAAGCAAGGATTAGGGAATCATGATGAGTGTAGAGGAAGAAGAAGAAGAAGAGGAGGAGGAGGAGGAATTAGAGAGACGGTGAGAAAGACAAGGCATGAAAAGGGTCAGGGATTAGTGTGTGGGGGGGGGCGAGGATGATGATGATGAGAGGAAGTCAGGATTCGTGAGAGAAGAGAGGAGAGGAAGCAGTGGAGAAGGAGAACGCACAGGAGGAGAGAGTGTGTGTGTGTGTGTTAGAGCCGGAACGACGGAGTGAGGGCACGAGGGAGTGATCAGGGAGGAAGAGGCGTGAGGGACAGACGGGTAGATAGTGAGGGAGGCAAGAGCAGGGAGGGCAAGCTTTGTGTGTGTGTGTGTGGGGGGGGGGGGGGTGTTAGTAAGCCTCACGACCCGATGGTTGTGTCAGAGCACTCACAGCGAGGCAGATTAAACCCTCCTCCTCAAGTCCTGGCGTGGATTACGGTACTACAAAATCCCTTTTAACGTGTGCCTTGGCTGGAGGGAGGCAACAGACCAATAGGAGGTGGTTGTCATGCCAACATGAGGGCCATACAACATCCCATCACGGGCAACAACGTTTCCCTCCCTCCCTCCCTCCACGTTGCGTCAGTAATAACTATAAATACCGTGGGGTCACAAGGCTATAAACTGTACCATTGACCAACAGGGTTTGATTTGCCGTATGTTGCCGTCGGTGACCGTGAATCCTTCGCCACACCGCTGCTCCCAGAGCGAAGCCTTCTACACGCTGCCCCTAACTGGGTTGAAGCCTCCTCAATACGGTCTCTGATCGGGTGAGTTCTATGCCATACTGCTACGAAGGGGGAGATTGAAACCCCTCACCACAGTGTTGCCATTGGAAAGAAGCCTTTTCCAATACCAAATCCTGGAAGGGGATCCTGCCCCATAGAGCAGAATGCTAGGCTATATTGGGGAAGGGCTGCCGTGGCCAACCATCAGTTGAGGGTGACCTAAATGGTTGCGTGTGTGTGTGTGTGTGGTGTTTGATATACATAGTAGGAGAGGAAACTTCAGCCTTTGGGTTAAAAAAGGGATCTTGTCTCCATAGGTCACCCGGTGAAGTAATCCTGGAGCCTTAAAGACACAAGATGTGGTGGTCAGTAGGCCTGCCCACAGGTCGCAGCATCAGACAACCTGGTTGATCACGGAGTAACACTACAGCCTGCCCCCCTGACCCGGCTGTGTGTGGAGGTAGGTAGTCAAGCCTCCAGAAGGTTTTTACCGAAGCTAATCGTGTCTTGTGTTGTTGAGTGACGTCCTTTTGCGTCCACATGACGTATACGCTCGCCGTTGCGTCCACATGACGTACCGCTGTCTTGTATGTTGCCATACGCTCGCCGTTGCATTCACATGACGTATACGCTCACCACTGCGTTCACACGACGTACCGCTGTCTCATATGTTGCGTCATCTACGATCAACACGCTTACGACACGGGTGCATTATGACGCCCCAGGATCCCTGTATCAGACGCTGTAGTTCGGTCGCTCGTTATCCCTCGTGTCAGCTACCGTATGCTGTCTGACACTCCGGTTTTACTCGTGTCACGAGACGTTGTGTCTGACCGCACCGCACGAGCAGCTTAAACGTTCATTTAAGGGAGTTCTTCTGCTTCATGGTGTCGGATCAGCCCGTTGTCTGACACCGCCGCACTGTGCTATATGGTGTCGCATCAGCCCGTTGTCTGACACCGCCGCACTGTGCTATATGGTGTCGCATCAGCCCGTTGTCTGACACCGCCGCACTGGGCTATATGGTGTCGGATCAGCCCGTTGTCTGACACCGCAGCACTGTGCTATATGGTGTCGGATCAGCCCGTAGTCTGACACCGCCGCACTGGGCCTGTGTCGATGACTGTTGTATTCTCAGGTGTCGAGTGACACTCTGCTGGGGGAGGAGGAGGCTACGGCTGCCCGTCAGCTACTCTTACACGCGTCGTCGGCCACTGCCGAAGACTGTGACGCCTGGGTTCATCCGGTGCTGTCATCCCGACGCTGACGTTGGCCAGAAGTGCTCCTGACGTCCCCGATAGGAGTGCGGGCGCGGGTGGGGGAGGGGGGGGGGGTATATAATGAGAAATACGTCAGCGATGTAAGACTGTGGCGGTTAGCGGGGAGGGAGGACGGACGGCGGCCCTACCAGTACTGCCCTCCCGCCCCGTCCCGTCGCTAGGCAATCTGCGCCGCTCAAGTGGTTTGCGTAGCCGACCCTCCTATGTAGGGGTGGGGAGTTGGGTGAGGGTTAGAAGACGAATGAGGAGAAGAAGAAGAAGAAAGAAGGGTAGTTCTGAGAGAGAGAGAGAGAGAGAGAGAGAGAGAGAGAGAGAGAGAGAGAGAGAGAGAGAGAGAGAGAGAGAGAGATGGTGACGGGGCGGATGGCCTGTCGACTCCCGCCTCGTCACTATCCAATTTGTGCCGCGAAGCTGGATTGTCTCTAACCTCCAGGGGCCCCCCAGGGAAGTCGAAGACAAGGAAAAGGGGGGGGGGGAGGGGGATGGATGGAAGCGGGAGGGAAGGAAGGAAGAGGAGAGGAAAGGAAGGAGGGACGGAAAGGGAAGGAGGAGAGGAGGAGGTGGAGGAAGTGAAGTTCTGCTTGTCGACCCCCGCTTCCTTACCATCCAATTTGTGCCGTTAAACTAATTTGTGCCCCCCACCCTCCTAAGGTTGGGACGAGGGAGAGGGACGGGGAGGTGTTATATAGAGGGAGGGAGGGAAGGAGCGAGGGATGCAGTGAGAGAGGCCGAAGAGAGTTAGGGTGAGCGTCTTGGGGCAGCGTCTGGAGTGGAATAGTTCAGAGGTGGGCTAAAGTTGTAGGAGTTCAGGGCAAGGAGCCTGTGAGTCTGTCATGAGGTGTGAATCGGTTGTTGAGGCGGTTCCTGGAGAGGAGGTCTTCCAGGACCAGTGTGACTGGAGGGACTGAGGCAGTTCCTGGAGGGAAGGTCCTCCAGGACCATTGTGACTGGAGGGACTGAGGCAGTTCCTGGAGGGAAGGTCTTCCAGGACCAGTGTGACTGGAGGGACAGAGGCAGTTCCTGGAGAGTAGGTCTTCCAGGACCAGTGTGAGTGGATGGACTGAGGCAGTTCCTGGAGGGAAGGTCTTCCAGGATCAATGTGACTGGATGTACTGAGGCAGTTCCTGGAAGGGATGTCTTCCAGAACCACGGTGTCTGGGAGTGATGGAAAAACGATGGTGGTATGAGGAGGAGTGATGAATTATCGATGGGAAACGACTGGAAGAGTTATGGAAGAGACTTTACATGTGGGACAGAACATGAGACCGGATGGGAAGGAACGAAGAACAGAAGTCTTAGTGTTCTACACCATGGGTATGTGTGATGTGAGGACAGAAACAGTAACCTAACTTCCTGATTTATATAGATATTGATTCCTGATTTATATAGATAGTGATGGGATGGTAATAGTGAAGAAGAAGGTTCCACCTCACCCACCATCACTCTCAGCCTATCACCCAGCACCATTATGGCCATGAGGCAACACCGTGTAATATATAGTGTGTATACTGACGTGGAAATTTCGTGGGATAGGGCGAATGGAAAGCACATTTTGTTCTAATATTAGACGCCGGAGACCCTGGAGAGGAATTATCATCTTTCCAGTTATCATGTAAGGAAAGAAGCTGACATGCTTGGAGGTCTGTCGTGTACAGCATTAGGCACTGGTCGTGTTCTGTGTGTACTGATTGTCCTCGCCATGATGACGGTACCTGGTGGTTGTGGTGGTGTAATCCGGCGTTCTTCGGCTCTGACGCTCAAAGAACTTATGATTGGTGGTCATGGCACTGGTGGAGTTCCAGTGAGGGCCTAGGGAAAGGTGATACTCAAAGGCCTAGAGAAGGTAATACTCGAAGGCCTTGGGAAGGTAAAACTCGAAGGCCCGGTGAGATAAGGAAGGACTGAATAATAAGAGAGGCCGGGGGAGATGAGAGAGAGACAGCAACTTATGGTATGATGATTGGTCTGGGTTGGGAAATACAACAAACTGCAGCAGACAACAACAAAGAAAGCACACAGCCATAATGTCTTGAAGATAGTTCAGACGGCACATTCCATGAAGACGGCACTGAGAACAAACTGTTGGAGATGGAGATGGCAGAACGTAAACTGTTGGAGATGGCAGTGACTACAAGTCGTTGGAGTTGGCACAACGTAAACTGTTGGAGATATCAGTGACTACAAGTCGTTGGAGATGGCAGTGAGAACAAACTGTTGGAGATGGCAGTAATGATAAACTGTTGGAGATGGAAATGACTACAAGTCGTTGGAGATGGCACAACATAAACTGTTGGAGATGTCAGTGACTACAAGTCGTTGGAGATGACACTGAGAACAAACTGTTGGAGATGGCAATGAAGAACAAACTGTTGGAGATAACACAAAGTACTGGAAATGACGCAGACAACAAACTATCGGAAAAAGTTTAGAAAAAGCAGACGTGTCTCACCTCCAGGCAGTATCTCTGCAGGGAAGACCCGGGTCTTCTTTCATTACTGCAGGGAAGACCCGGGTCTTCTCTCATTACTGCAGGGAAGACCCGGGTCTTCTCTCATTACTGCAGGGAAGATCTGGATATATATATATATATATATATATATATATATATATATATATATATATATATATATGGAGAAAAACTGGAGGAAGTGAAGTGTTTTAGATATCTGGGAGTGGATCTGTCAGCGGATGGAACCATGGAAGCGGAAGTGGATCATAGGGTGGGGGAGGGGGCGAAAATTTTGGGAGCCTTGAAAAATGTGTGGAAGTCGAGAACATTATCTCGGAAAGCAAAAATGGGTATGTTTGAGGGAATAGTGGTTCCAACAATGCTGTATGGTTGCGAGGCGTGGGCTATGGATAGAGATGTGCGCAGGAGGATGGATGTGCTGGAAATGAGATGTTTGAGGACAATGTGTGGTGTGAGTTGGTTTGATCGAGTAAGTAACGTAAGGGTAAGAGAGATGTGTGGAAATAAAAAGAGCGTGGTTGAGAGAGCAGAAGAGGGTGTTTTGAAATGGTTTGGGCACATGGAGAGAATGAGTGAGGAGAGATTGACCAAGAGGATATATGTGTCGGAGGTGGAGGGAACGAGGAGAAGAGGGAGACCAAATTGGAGGTGGAAAGATGGAGTGAAAAAGATTTTGTGTGATCGGGGCCTGAACATGCAGGAGGGTGAAAGGAGGGCAAGAAATAGAGTGAATTGGAGTCATGTGGTATACAGGGGTTGACGTGCTGTCAGTGGATTGAAGCAAGGCATGTGAAGCGTCTGGGGTAAACCATGGAAAGCTGTGTAGGTATGTATATTTGCGTGTGTGGACGTGTGTATGTACATGTGTATGGGGGGGGGGGTTGGGCCATTTCTTTCGTCTGTTTCCTTGCGCTACCTCGCAAACGCGGGAGACAGCGACAAAGTATAAAAAAAAAAAAAAAAAAAAAATATATATATATATATATATATATATATATATATATATATATATATATATATATCCGTATGTATGTATGTATGTATGTATTTCTTTCCATTACCAGGCAATAATCTTATTACAAAGACATCTGAAGTCATCACTTCCCCCCCATTAGGCTTGGAAATGCAATTGCAAGGACGCCGTTGCGCGCGGCTCCGGGGGGGTGGCTGACTCCCGGAACTCTTGCCTTCATAAAGAGATGCAATAAACCGTTTTCAAAGGCTTTCAGGCTTCCTCTTCCCAACCCCTCCACCCCCAACCAGTAAACCCAGCTAAACCCCCAGCTATTATTTCCGAAGGTCCAAAAGACTCCGACATACCCACACGTCATGAATGAGGCAGCATATACATATATATATATATATATATATATATATATATATATATATATATATATATATATAGCTTTGAATGTCAACAGTTCATGTCGGAAAGATTTCTGAGGCAAGTGAGGGAAAATGGTCGGAATTCCAGAATGATACCTTCGGATCTCTGGAAAGGGATGCGACAACCATGGTCTCGGGTCCAGGCTGCGGGGTGGAAGGAGGGCAAGTGCTGGAAAACTGGGGAAAGTCAGAGGACTGGATCCCTCACGATGTAGGTTGTTAAGGGATGATAAGCTCGGTACTGAGGTGTTCCATGTCCAGACCACTTGTATGGAGTCACTCTTACATCTGCTACGGAGGGGTCATGCAGACTCTGGACTGCTGGAGTGAATGACCGCTCCCGAAGGCACTTGGACGTCCAATTCACCTTTCCAGTCCGGCCGTGAAGGGATTTCCAGCAACCAGTGGTCAGCTTGGATGACCTCCTCATTGGACGCGGGTGGTCGGTTTCAATGAATGACCGTCTTTCCAGGACCTGGTGGGCGTCCTTCCAGGACCTGGTGGGCGTCTTTCCAGCACCTGGAGGGCGTCTTTCCAGGACCTGGTGGGCGTCTTTCCAGCACCTGGTGGGCGTCTTTCCAGCACTTGGTGGGCGTCTTTCCAGCACCTGGTGGGCGTCTTTCCAGCACCTGGTGGGCGTCTTTCCAGCACTTGGTGGGTGTCTTTCCAGCACTTGGTGGGCGGCGTGGGTGAAGGAATAACTATCCAGCACAGAGTATAAGCTCAAGATGAAAGGACCCCATTCCATCAGGTGACACTACTCTTTGACGGGTACAGACCTCAGGAAACATCATCCATGAAATCAAACATCCAACTAGACGGTGGAACCCTCTTCCTCCTCCCTCTCCCACGAGAGTCTTCAACCAAGATGAAGGGATTAAAGTCCCCTAAACTAGTTCTTGGCCTAAGTGGACAAATCGCCTTCAGGCAGGTACTGGGTCCGTTTGGATCCCGAGACAGACGTAGCACACAACAAGTGGACTGGAGTGGCGGGCCTCCTCGTCACAGCACCAACAGGTCTTCGGTTATCTGGCATTTTTTTTTCCCATTTTCTCTCTCGTACACCTCAACTTTGGCCTCCCACTCCCCTTCCCAATCCTGCCACTAAGCTCTCCCCCCCCCCCCCCAATCTTCCCTGCCTCCCTCCCTGCCTCCCTCCACACGAGTCTCCCGCACTCACTTCCTCTCCCACACTGGGCCCATCCATCACCAGGGTTAAGCCAAGGCTGGAAGCTTAAAGCCACGGTTAACGTCTGCTGTATGAGGGATGAGACTCTCTGGCTCGCCCCCAGGTAACAGCTGAGGAATGACGTTACACCCGACCATGGAAATAAACCACATCAATAACGCTACACTGTGATCGGTCAACTATACTGTGGGAGAGGTCTACACCAGGAAGACTGTGCTGGAATACTGCAGTAACCCTCTCCATCGAGGCTGAACTCTGCGACAACAACCAGCACCATCAGTAAGGCTGAACCATTACCCCAAGAACCTACAACATTAATATGGCTGAACCATTACCCCAAGAACCTACAACATTAATATGGCTGAACCATTACCCCAAGAACCTACAACATTATTAAGGCTCAACTGTTACTCCGAGAACCTACATCAATAAGGTTTAACTATACCACAGCATCGACCCACACCAGAGGTACCCCTCTCCATGTTTGGGGTGAGGGGGTTATAACCCCAAAACCCTATACGAAAGGCACCTGGTCAGAGATGAGGCAGCGACGGGCTGAACATGATCTCAGGAACCGTGGCATGAAGGGCTAGGCTGCACGGGGGTTCAGAAGGATCCGCGAAGCCCTCCACAAATGGCACCTGGTCAGAGACCTCACTGTGTGAGCTAAAAAGACCTCCTCTTTCACCTGGTCAGAGACCTTACTGTGAGAGCTTAAAAGACCTCCTCTTTCACCTGGTCAGAGACCTCACTGTGAGAGCTTAAAAGACCTCCTCTTTCACCTGGTCAGAGACCTCACTGTGAGAGCTAAAAAGACCTCCCACTTACACACCTGGTCAGAGACCGTGTTGTGAGGGTCCCCACCTCCCGCGCCACCGTAGACAAAGAGCACGTGGTCAGAAGTCGGATTAACAGGAGGTGGAAGGAAGCCCCACACAATGTAACCGCCGTAATACCTGTCCCTTTTTCCCTCCCTCCCTCCAGCGCCTCGCTCTCCGTCCCCCTTCCCTCTACCCTTTACAGCCAGTCTCTTTCTTAATTCAGATTTTCTCTCGCCTCGACGCCACCGTACCACCAGTTGACAGTCTTTGCTCCCGAGTCACCAGTCAGTCAGTCACCCTTGACAGTCGATGTCCCTGAGTCACCAGGGCTGCGCCAGTCACTCATAACAGTCCACCAGGGCTGCATCCGTCAGTCATCCTAAACAGTCCGTGACTCTCAGTCACCAGGACCGCGCCAGTCAGTCAGGCATCCTTAGCAGTCCATGTCCCTGAGTCACCAGTCACCCGCCCTTAACGATCAATGCCCCTGAGTCACTAGGGCTGCTCAGCCAGTCACCCCTCACAGTCCATCACACTGAGCCAACAATCCTCAGAACCTGTAAAGGGACCAACCCGGATTTATTGGGTGTGGCAGGCAGGTCCTGGGTGAGGCGAGGACGGAGGCTTGGAGCGGTGCCACGGGTGGTGATGGCGGGTGAGGAGGAGGAGGAGGAGGAGGAGAACTAGGAGGCGGAGGAGATAGGATAGAGGAAAACAAGAAGGAGGGGGACTAGGAGGTGAAGGAGATAGGGATAGAAGAAGACAAGGAGGAGGAGGAGGAAGAGAGGGAGCAAGAGTGTAAGGAGACGAAGAGGAAAGAGAGGTGGTGTGAGGAGGTAGGGTGAGGGGGAGCGAAAGAGGTGAGGTAGACGAGACTACGGACAATCCCAGGGAGGGAGGAAGGGAGACTGGGAGACACACAGGGTGACTCAAAAGACTAATAAAGCCAAAATCAACCACCTTCGGGGCTCGGGGAGCTGGGGAGAGGATGGGAGAGTCCAGGAGGCTGGTTGGGAGAGTCCGGGAGACTGGATGGGAGAGTCAGGGAGGGCTGGGTGGGAGAGACAGAGCAAAATACCTGGACAGCTGCAAAGACATGACATCAACAAGACCCTCGTGAGAGATATTAAGAGACTTAAACTCTAACGAGACTTCAAAGAGACACGAAATTCTCCATATTGGGAGAGAGAGAGAGAGAGAGAGAGAGAGAGAGAGAGAGAGAGAGAGAGAGAGAGAGAGAGAGAGAGAGAGAGGCCATGATCGTAGAGAACCCAGCCCTGTGACATTGTAACTCTGTCTTGCCCGACGGTGGGGAGGAGATGATTAGACGACCCCTCAGTAATGAAGGGGGGAAAGTCGTATGAATACACGTAGCGAAGGCGACCGCAAAGGCCGGCCTAATTACCACGGCTGAGATAAGCTGATTATGAATGTGGCAACGTCTTAAAAACGGCGAGAATAATTTTCAAAAGTAAACGGCAAGTTGGGGGGTTGGCAGCGTTCCTCTTGGTTCATTACGGCGGGTTTTTTTGCGACAGGAATACATCAGAAACTGCTAGTTTATATATATATATATATATATATATATATATATATATATATATATATATATATATATATATATATATATATATATATATATACTTTTGATGCTGTGACTGGCCCCCAACGTTACCCAGGTCAAAGCCAAACTGCAAAGCAAACAAGGCCAGCTAAACCAGCAAGGGGTTAGAGAGGTCAACCACTGCCAGAGGAAATGGAAGCGAAGGAGGAGGTCAACTGTTCCAAGCTGAGGTCAGAGGTGAGGTCAAGCCATACCAAATTTGGTGCGTGTACATCATCTCAAAAAAGAGAGACTTCTGGGAGGTGACCACCCCCAACACACACACACACACACACACACACACACACACACACACACACGTCAGAAGAGAGGTGATGTGTTGATGATGTGCTACGACCCCAAAGATATCTATCCAGATCACAGGAGAGAAGAGAACTTAGCGGGCGACTCCATGCGGTGGTGCTGTGTCGGGGGGAGGAAGAAGAGAGAGGAGAGGAGAGAGAGTCAGCGAAGCGGCGGCTGCGCGTTGCCGACCACCACAGCGCACAGTGAACGATGGTGGTTGGTTGGCAGTCTGTTGGAACACCCACCCCCTCCTCCCTCTTGATTGTCCAGGTTGTGGTGGCACACCACACACACACACGCCACACACGAGTGGCTGGCTGCCCCCTCCACCGCCTCAGCACACACGGCCGTCCTCACCGGCACCACCTGAGTGGATTTAATTTGCATATTTTACTCCCTCTGTCATTCCAGCGAGGAATTAAATTTGTGTTCGGCCGGAGGACAACGGCGAGATCACAGCCTTTTAAAAGAACTGAGAAATGATTTGGCGTTGTGTCTTTTTTTTTTTTCCAAAGGTAACTTAACAGCGATTTAAATTTTTTGTAAAGGTAACTTAACAGCGATTTAAAAATGTTTAAAGGTAACTTAACAGCGATTTAAATTTTTTGTAAAGATAACTTAACAGCGATTTAGAAATGTTTAAAGGTAACTTAACAGCGATTTAGATTTTTTTAAAGGTAACTTAACAGCGATTTAAATTTTTTTTAAAGGTAACTTAACAGCGATTTAGATTTTTTTTAAAGGTAACTTAACAGCGATTTAGATTTTTTTCAAAGTTAATGGCGATTTAAATTTTTTTTAAAGGTAACTTAACAGCGATTTAAAAATGTTTAAAGGTAACTTAACAGCGATTTTAATTTTTTTTAAGGTAACTTAACGGCGATTTCAATTTTTTTTAAGGTCACAGCGATTTAGATTTCTTAAGGTAGCTTAACAGCGATTTAAAAATTGAAGGTAATTTAACCACGATTTAATTTTTGGGGTAACGTAATAGCGATTTAAATTTTTTTTAAGGTAACAACATCAATTTGATGTTTTTTTAAGATAACTTAACAGCGATATGAATTTTTTTTAAGGTAAGTTAACAGCAATTCAGATTTTTCAAAGGTAACTTGACAGCGATTTAAATTTGTTTTTAGGTGATTTAATAGCGATTCAAAGCCCGTTTCTCCCCACGTCCTGTTCATCCCGTGGCTATGAACAGTTTACGTGTTCTCGTCTCACACACACACACACACACACACACACACACACACACACACACCTCTGGCTAGCCTAGAGTACTTTGCCCACACTATTTGAATTTTAAATGAGAACAGATATATTCATGATTTTTTTTTCTATCTCTTTCACTAAATGGCCTTTTGTTCCTCCATTTTATTTTTATCGTAGTGGCTTCTGTATAGCACTAGCGAGTGGACGGGCCGATCTGTGTAATCCACATTGTCGCCCGAGTCTGTTCCTCCTCCCTCGGTGAGGGAGGTGTGGCCATGGGTGAGGGAGGTGTGGCCATTTACGATCCAGCGACACTTTTTTTTCCACTCTTTTTTTATTCCATCTCTGTGATATGGAGAACAACGCCTTAGAACCCTTATTTGTGTCTGTCTGTCTGTCTGTCTGTTGCGTTTATGTGTGTGTGTGTGTGTGTGTGTGTGTGTGTGTGTGTGTGTTTGTGTGCGTGTGTGTGTGTGTGTTACCATTCCTTCCTCACTCTTACGTGAGTGGTGGATGACTGAAGCGCCTCATTAGACTCACACTCGTGGGTTCGTACCTCACACACACACACACACACACACACACACACACACACACACACACAATTTTTTCACCTTGTTCTTGTTGTTATTGTTGCGTTGTTGTTGTTGTTGTTGTAGTGGCGGTCATGAATGAGGATCCCCCTTTGTCCATTATACATTTCCCGCCAAAGCGGAGTCATTCACTGATGGGAGAGAGAGTTAGAAGAATTACGTTACATAGTGGTGGTGGTGCATGTCGTGGAGTGGTGGTTTGGTGTCCATAAACTAACTGCCGGTGCTCTGACGTAGTTAGTAACTATCTAAGTGGTGGTTTGGTGTCCATAAACTAACTACCGGTGCTCTGACGTAGTTACCATCTGATCACAGTTCGTTGTGATGGTGGACGTGAAAACGATTCAGCCTGTGATCATTCAACGTGTTATCCCTTCTGTTGGGTTACCTGTTACCCTGTTGCGTACCGTTCCATTCTGTCGGGTAATCTGTTACCTGTTGACCGTACTGTTCCATTCTGTTGGGTTATCTGTTATCTGTTTACCGTGATTGTGTCCAGACTGCTGAACGACCTTCCAGGCCCCTTTTGTCCTTGGACGACCTTCCAGGCCCTTTTGTCCTTGGACGACCTTCCAGATCCTTTTGTCCTTGGACGACCTTCCAGGCCCTTTTGTCTTGGACTACCTTCCAGGCCCTTTTGTCTTTGGACGACCTTCCAGGCCCTTTTGTCCTTGGACGACCTTCCAGGCCCTTTTGTCCTTGGACGACCTTCCAGGCCCTTTTGTCCTTGGACGACCTTCCAGGCCCTTTTATCCTGGTTAAACCCCACGTGACATATTAGACGACCTCCCCCTAACCCCACCCTCGATACCCCTCTCGTTCAAACGACCGTCGTGGACACGCTGTCGCCCTTTCGGCTCGGCCCAGTGGCTTTGTTGAGGTAGAGGAGTACGAGGTAGACATGTAGGGGTCACGTAGAGTTGTCGTAAGGCTGTAAGGTGAGGTAAGGTGCAGCCGGCGGTGGTAGAAATCGTAGGGAGATGTGACTTAGGGTTGTGAGGGGGAGTTGTGGAGGTTGTAAGGTGAGGTAGGTGCAGCCGGCGGTGGTAGAAGTTGTAGAGAGATGTGACTTAGTGTTGTGAGGGGGAGTTGTGGAGGTTGTAAGGTGAGGTAGGTGCAGCCGGCGGTGGGAGAAGTTGTAGAGAGATGTGACTTAGTGTTGTGAGGGGGAGTTGTGGAGGTTGTAAGGTGAGGTAGGTGCAGCCGGCGGTGGTAGATGTTGTAGGGAGATGTGACTTAGGGTTGTGAGGGGGAGTTGCGGGTGGGTGGTGAGAGGGGTCGTGTGGAAGTGGCGGATGAGGTTGTAGAATGGTAGTGTTGCAGAGTGTTGCAGATTGTGCTGGAGGTTGTAGAAGGGTCGTAGTGGTGCCAGCCAGGTAGAGTACAGGTCGTGAGGGGTTGGGTGGGGGGTGGGTAAAAGGGGCGTATCAAACAAACACTTCCAATATCAGCCATGACCAAGAAAAGTTAGGGTCCTGTTGCCTTGGTGGTGAACATAGTGCCACACGACGGCCCTCCCGGACACGCCGATCTGGCCCTTGTGTCCAGCAGGTTTAAGTGTCATTATCAGCGGCCACTCCAGTAGGGACGCTGCCCTCTACCCTCGTGTTGCCTTAGCTGAGGCCAAAAGGAAAGGAAAGAACTTTTAATGACGAGCTCCCACGTCATCCACGTACCTCCCACGTCATCCACCCTACCTCCCACTTCATCCACGTACCTCCCACGTCATCCACGTACCTCCCACTTCATCCACGTACCTCCCACGTCATCCACGTACCTCCAACGTCATCCACCTACCTTCCACGTTCTCTACCTACCTCCCACGTCATCCACGTACCTCCCACGTCCTTTACCTACCTCCCACATCATCCACGTACCTCCCACGTCATCTATCTACCTCCCACGTCATCCACGTACCTCCCACATCATCCCTGTGGCTCCCACGTCATCCACGTACCCCCCATGTCATCCACGTAGCTCCCACGTCATCCAGTATCTCCCACGTCATCCACATAGCTCCAATGTCATCCCTATCGCTCCTACGTTGATATATGCATATATCCCAGGTCCCCCTAGCTCCCATAACCCTAATGAGTATATCCCAGGTCTCAGTGATGTGGGGCTGTATGAGGCCCTGAATTTGAGGTCCTGTAGCGGTGTAGAGTGGTATGGAGGCCCTGGTTTCAGGTCTTGTGGTGATGTGGGGCTGTATCAGGCCCTTAATTTCTGGTCCTGTAGTGGTGTAGAGCCGTGCGTAGAGCCGTGCGGAGAGCCATAGATTCATGTAGACCTACGGTGGTACGGGAGGAGGGCCTTAGTCAATGTAGCGCCCATGGTGGCGTGAAACGTCACACGTCCGCCATTCCTCCTGGAGACATCCTGGGCTACAGAGCGACCCCTGCGACACGGGCGTGTGTGTGTGTGTGTGTGTGTGTGTGTGTGTGTGTGTGTAGTACGGCGCACGTCTACTCCCTGATGGAAGTAGCGTTCGCTCCTTTCACTATCTCCAGTCATCCTGGGGTACGTAGGTATGGTGTCCGTCTCGCGTTTACTCTGGAGGATTTCCTGGTGTTGCTGCTGCTGCTGCTGCTCTTACTGCTGCTGCTCTTACTGCTGCTGCTCTTGCTGCTGCAGTCTGCTGCTGCTGCTGTTGTCTGCTCTTGCTGCTGTCTGCTGCTGCTGCTGCTGTCTGCTGCTGCTGTCTGCTCTTACTGCTGCTGCTCTTGCTGCTGTCTGCTGCTGCTGCTGTCTGCTGCTGCTGCTGCTGCTCTTACTGCTGTCTGCTCTTGCTGCTGCTGCTGCTGGCTGCTGCCGCCGCTGCTTTCAGCTTGCTGTAGAAAAACTGGATTCGCGCCAGCTGCATGTGCCTCACAGTCGGCTGTATTCCAGGTCAGTGGCGACAGCAGGAGTGGGCAACAGTATTTTTTTTTCTTCACCTTGTGACCCATACACTGTAGTACCGCCTCATAGCCAACTGTAACCTCGCTCCGTTTCATGGCCGCTGTAACTCGCTATGTCCCGTTTCATGGCCACCGTATCTCGTTATGCGTCTGCTTCACGGCCACATAGAAAATCACATAATCGAACACCATTCATCCTTCAACAGTAGCCATATCCATAGATATATCGACTTGACCATCGAACTCTCTTAATATTTTGCTAGTACAGCCCCTGTACTCTCTGGCCGGAACATCACCTCTGTAACCCCCCCTCAGATGTCCAGTGGAATTCACCAGTAAGACTCTGTGACCCACGTATCTCCTTTCCTATACGTATGGAGACTTCCTGGTACAGGTGGTGGGTAAGAGGAAAGCAAACTCCCTTCCATGATTTGGAGGGGAGGAATGACTGGGTATAGATCTCCCCACTTTCCCGTTGGGGGAAAGACTGGCTCTCCATCCCAGCGGGAGCTTCCCTTCCCATGGAGGTGGAAGGGGAAGGGGGCTTCTCTCCACGGCGTTAACTGTCCTGTCTGGCAGCAGCTGGGGTGCTACACTCCCGCCTGTTCACCTCCGAGGCCTCGCAGCCACCCGTGGCCATGCCTGGGGGATCTCCTAACCTCCTGTGGCCTACCCATGGATCTCCCAGCCACCCGTGGTCATGCCTGGGGATCTCCTAGCCTCCTGTGGCCTACCCATGGATCTCCCAGCCACCCGTGGTCATGCCTGGGGATCTCCTAGCCTCCTGTGGCCTACCCATGGATCTCCCAGCCACCCGTGGCCATGCCTGGGGATCTCCTAGCCTACCCTCCTATGTCCTAGCCATGGGTCTCCCAGCCACTTTTGGCCATGCTTCGGGGTCTCTCTTAGCCACCCTTGGCCTGGCCCGGGCCCCTCTCAGCCGCTTTCGGCCTGGCCCGGGATGGGGGGGGGGGGGGGGGGGGGGGGAATGGCACCGGCTCCCCCATCGGCTGAGACCTCAACAATCACCCCTCGTCCCGTCCTCCACCCTTACAGTAATTTCCCCTAAATTGGCTTTTCCCAGAGACTCTAAGGCTGTTAGCGGGGAAGGGGAGTGAGTCTCGAAAGGATGCGCAGGCCAAGCGTTGGATGATCATTGTCAACGGCAGACGTTTCATAATGAGGGAGCTGATAACTCGTTCCGAGCAACGATGGGTCAGGAATTTCGTACCTTGTGCAAGGAGTTCATGTACTGTGTTGGTGGCTGGGCAAGACTGTGGCGTGCGTTGGCGTGGCTATAATGATGATGTGTGGTGCATTGTGTCGATCACGAGATGAACTTCTGCTGTATGTTACAGTCGGCAGTGTAGCGACTTGACGTATATCGTAAGGGGGAGGGTTAAAGGTCTTTTATTCACCTTCCTCCCCTCCTCTACAGCTCGGTCCGGGACTGTACCGCTCCTTACGATGGTTTGTTTTTGGTACCGGCGGTACACACAACATCTGGGACCAGCGGTACAGACAACTACACGAGCGGTACACACACCATCTGGGACCAGCGGTACAGACAACTACACCAGCGGTACACCCAACATCTTGGACCAGCGGTAGGTAGAACCCGACACTCGACCCAGCGGTACACTCAGAATTGGACCAGCGGTACACCCAGCGACACCTGGACCGTACCCAGTTTAGTGCAGTCAGAAGACAATGTGTTTAGGAGCCAGAAGCTTGTCCGTGCGAGGCGTGTGGTATACAAGGCGTGAGCTATGGCCCGCGTTCAGCCAACACTGCTATTTTGAATTTGTGTTGTGTGGCGGTGGTTGGTTTCCGGGACGGTGTGTGTGTGTGTGTGTGTGTGTGTGTGTATGTGTTTAGATGGTCTCTCAAGCTGGTCTCTGGGGAGAGGACGCCATAGTGTGGTAGTGGTTTGTGTGTTTAGGTGAGTGGTTGGTCTCTGGACCACTGCGGTGGTCTGTGGTACGACGTGGTCTCGTGTTGTTATGTGGTGTTGGTCGTGTGGCAAATGGCTCCGAGGTTTGGTTGGTTTCTGATATGGTTTCTAAGTCGCGTCTTCTCAGGTTTTGAGGCTAGTGGTCTCTAGAACATCGTTGTGTGTTGGGGTATAGTAATACTCGTGTGGAGGAAAAGTAGAGAAAGAGGCGAGATTTCTGATGTTCTGTGTTGTTGTTATACGCAAGCTGCAGGTCCTACATGGCCAAACTACTGTTTGGGGCTACTCTCTGGGGACGCTACATAGCCAGACTACAGCTAGGACTGTAGATGCTTCATTATCCATCATCGTATCACACACACACACACACACACACACACACACACACACACACACACACACACTCGCGAAGGCCAAACATGACATCGATGTCGAAGCTTCCTGATCCTGTTCCTTTGACCTCCCTCAAACAAGGTTGGGGGAAAACATTTCGAAGCGGCGGCGGCGGCGGCGGGGATGATGGTGCTCGGAGAGGGAGGGAGGGATGGCCGACCGGAGCCAGGCTGGCAAAATCTGCTGGAGGGGATCGAGCAAGGAGCTAGGAATGGAAACGATGCTCAAGCAGCCTTGGGTGTGTGTGGGGTGGGGTGCGCCGCACCGTGAGAGAGAGAGAACATCCAATCTCCCTACATGTGATCGATCTAGTGCTGGGAGACTTGGCCAGCACGCGGGGGAATAACGAGGACGACGAACGAGGACGAGGACGGACGAGAGCGAGGACGAGGAGGGAGAAGGAGGAGGGTGTGTATGTGACGACGTAGGAGGTTAAAATGCAGCAGCAGGTGTGCTAAGGGGGAAGGCATGGTTGATCTTTCGACACTTGGACGCTATACAGTGGTAACACCTGCTTATGACACGTAGTGGTTTGGGCTATGGTTCGTGAGTACGTTGGGAGGGTTCGAAACCCTTTATCGTGCAGGAAGAAGCGGCTCCTCTTCTTCCCAACAGCCAATATTTGCTCCATTAGAACTAGGACGTGTTACCATCCTGGTGAATTGTAATGGGGATAGTTTATTTACATACTCTCTCTCCCCGACGATAACTAAACTCCCCATACCTTAACTCCCCCACCAACGCTCCTCTCTCTCTCTCTCTCTCCTCCCCCTTACTCTAAACTCCTCTCCTCCCCACTCAACTACCTACAAACAAGATATTGCCGAAGTGTTCTTCATCATCTACTCTTGGCCCTCCCAAACCACCCCCACGACCCCAGGGAACCTCACCTTCCTGACATCCTAAACCACCCCACAACCCCAGGGAACCTCACCCTTCTGACATCCTAAACCACCCCACGACCCCAGGGAACCTCACCCTGTCGGCGTTCGCCTCAACCCCTTTCGGAGGCAATGAGCCAGTAAGCGCATTAAAGTTGCGGCTGCGGCTTCAGTGGATTATTAGATATTAAGGTGGGATTCTTAGGCCATGGCGATACCCCTGAGGGATATTTTGTTACAGTCCCAGTGGGACTCGAGATGTTAATGTCTTAAGACCACGACGGGACGGTCCATGAGCACGACGGGACGAGCCTTGAGCACGACGGGACGAGCCTTGAGCACGACTGTACGACCCATAGGCATGATGGCCTGCTCTTACCCAGGGGTCGTACCGTCGTGCTCAAGGGTCGTACCCTCGTGCTCGGAGATCGTACCATCATCATACCCAGAAGTTTAATAATATCTTGTGTTGTATCCCATAAACCCGTCTCCAGTACCCCAGGGAACAACCCTGGACCATACATCAAAGACCACAACATTCCTATCCTATCCTACAATATACAACATACATTATACATTCAGAAATACAATCCTTAACTTAAGGGTGGGTGAATACAGGTCCTGACCTGACCTCGCTGGCTTGGGTGTGGGCTTTGTCGAAAGATGTGTTCACAGTTCCCCCTCATTATGAGGAGATGTTTAAGAAATCGTGAAATGGGTTCGAACTAAATTTGATGGTATATTATACGGTGCATTACTTATGAAAAGGTCTTAATTCCATATGAAGGGTACAGGCTGGAGGGAAGCTACACACGGTGCAGTGGGTATGAAGAGGTGCTGATTCCATATAAAGGGTATTTATAAGGGAGGTCCTATGGAACGCCACGGATACCCTATGTTTCAATGAAGAGGGATTCATAAAGTAGTTCAAGCGGGAATGATAATACAGTACGATATAAGGGATTAATTCAGATACTATGAACGTGTTTTCATCCGGTCAACAAAGAGGATTTTTTTTCATTTTTTTTTTTTTCAACTGATGGATCGGTTCGAATCCTGGTCGCGGTAGTCGGCCCTCAGTTCACCCAGCTGATCATTCCTCCAGATGGAGGAGGGGGGGTCGAAATGGCAGTGATTCTTATCGCCATACAATACAGATGATGATGCACGTGAACGCGCACTTTCATAGAACACATAGCAATCTCCAACAGCCGGGATTCGAACCCAGGACCTTTTGCGTGATACTCGGGAACGCTAACCGCTAGGCCATGATCGCCCCTTGGCTTCGAATCCTGGTTGTTGGAGGTTATTATGTGATATATATATATATATATATATATATATATATATATATATATATATATATATATATATATATATGTGTGTGTGTGTGTGTGTGTGTGTGATTTTAAAAGCACGGTCTCATGAAATGCCACCAAGCTCGCCAACTCCCCCACTCTGCTTTCCTTAATTATTCATGGCCGTGGTTATTCATGGTCTCCCCCTGAGGTGTGCAGAATACGTAATCGTGTAGAATATATAATTCCCCTCGTAGCTAAAATAATATGGGGTAATCTAGCGCTAAAAGACTGGCACAGCAAATACTGACACACGAACGCTCGGTTCACTTCAAAAGAAAATATCAACATACACACACACACACACACACACAAAAGAAAACAGCGCACGTGAGAGAAGGGGGAAAATATAATCTTCATAGAAAACGGCAGTTGTTGAAGAAAATGGCTTAGAAATAATGATGAATGATGAGAAAACAATGATTTATATATTTAAGATAAAGACGTGAGTAGAGCTTTATAAATGGGCTGGTCGGAGGAAAAGGTGTTTAGAAAAGGACAATGGAATAGTTAGTCGAGCAACATTGAGTTTTGGGTTTCCGTGGTGTAGTGGTTACCGTTGCGGGCCTGTCCGGGTTCGAATCCTGGGCGTGGCACCCTGCCCACAGCCACTCCAAGCGTATATATATATATATATATATATATATATATATATATATATATATATATATATATATATATATATATATATATATCGTGTAGGAAATGGCCATGATGAAGGCATTCCGTTTTCCTTAGCATATCAGATACCATGAGACAAAAAAAAAAATTGTAACAAAAAGAATGAAATTGTGGCAGTGGTATCTGCTTCAGTGTCGGCCATGGCCACCGTCAGCACCACCACCACTGCACACACAGCGGCTCTACCACTGACAACTCCCACTGTGATAACTAGACGTGTTTCCTCACACTGGGAAGGGGGGAAAAAAAAAGTTTATTACCCTCGAGGAGAAAACATACGTATGCATGCACTCCAAGCATGAGCTGGCGCTTAGCTGCTCTGGTGCCACAACAATGCAAGGTCTCACGGCTGTGTGGCGCCGTACACAGTACTGCCCCATCCCTGCATCGGCCGCAGTCACTGCTGTGTATACCTGCATAGCCTATAGTGTTGAGGAGAATTATATATATATATATATATATATATATATATATATATATATATATATATATATATATATATATATATATATATATATATATATTATTTATTCATTATACTTTGTGGCTGTCTCCCGCGTTAGCGAGGTAACGTAAGGAAACAGACAAAAGAATGGCCCAACCCGCCCATATACACATGCATATCCATGAACTCCCACACACGCACATATACATATCTATACGTTTCAACGTATACACACATAGGCATATGCATATATACACAAGTATATAGTCACCATATATATATAAAACCTTTTTTTAAAGCTTCAGTCACAGATTAAAGTGCACATCGAGGCCGAGATCTTTAAACGATCTATATAAAAAGGATCTCAAAATATAGATGTAAGGAGGAGGCGGAGGAGGAGGAGGGGAAACACCATGACTACATTAGAGAAAAAGAGGAGGTCGTCGTTGTAACATATGACGAGATGAAGAGCCCCAAAGTTTGGCCGTGTAAGGAAAGAAACAGACGTGACAAATACTCCCAACTTTGAGCCACCAACGGCTGTCACAGTGAGATCCTGGAGCGGTGCCGTTACTGGCGTAGTAATGGGTATGAGAGACACAGTTAGACCAACAAGATAGCAAATGTAACAGTAAAGTTTTCAACGTTGGCGCAAATACCACATATTTATTTCCACCTGTGAGATGTCGTTTTCCTTTGTGCTGAGATTAAACATTAAAGAAACACCCGAAATGAGAGAAACATTCTTATCTCTCTTTCATTTTACTACGTAGATGTGAAGTAGTGGATAGTGTCTCGCATTGCGGGTTCTCCACCTGTCCCCCAGCAAGGCGAGGTTGCCAACTCTGTAAAGTACATAGTTAGGTCTCAGATGTGTAGTTATGTGTGAGGTACATTGTGGGTTTTAGCTCCGTGTTCACTGCCCAGTGTACACTCGTTACCTGGAAGTGCTTTCTTCCTACACCAGGGGGTCCAGTCTGTGTTTGTGAGGCTCCTGCAGCGCTCAGGAAGACGGCCACGTCCACCGGTTGGAACCGTTGATTAAAAACTTTATAGTGAAACACAAGTCAGCCTCCAAATTTTGATATATACAACTCCTGACAAATGTCCTGAGTTAGTTCGTGGCTTGGAATCGTATATTTCACACTAACAGAGCAATGGTGGGTAGAGTCTATAGCTCTACCCATCCCAGAAGCGCTGTTGTGGGGTATCGAACCCTCCTCTGGGTCAGGGGAGAAGAGACAGTAAGATCAGGAGTACCATAGGCAGGGCAGATGGTAAGAAGTAATTTAGGTCAGGGGAAATGAGACAGCAAGGTCCACAGTACCTGTTAGAGACAGTAGGAGGCCACGGCACATCACCTCTGCCGTCCCACACATGAGGCCGGCGTGGCCCTGTGCCAGGTGAGTGCCAGCAGGACTCCTCCAGCAGTAGCAGCAGTAGAACAGCAGCAGCAGCAGCAGCTGGGCCTCCCGCCACCACCGCTGGCAACTGTTGCTCGTATCGTCGCCGAGACAGACTTGGCCCAAGTTGGTAGGTCGGTCACCAGGAGCCAGCGTTAACACACATGGCCTCGTTACCACACCATTTACTGTGCACCGTTAACCACACTCACTGACGCACCATACATGGCTACTCCACTATACATCAGTACGTTAGCATACACCGTCACCCGGCAGCCATCGAGGTAGGCAGGCCAATAGTGCACTATCCCAGGGTAGTGTGTTCTCAGAGGACCCCACACAGTATCATAACTTTACATTGCTGCTCTGATCCAGCTGCTGCTGGTGGCGTGGCCGGGAAATCCTCGTGTATTTAGGGAGGGCGCGAGGTTGGTAGCGGACCCCTGGCAGAGAGGGAAGTGTGGTGGTCGGGAGCCTCACGGGTCTGGCTACCACCGTGGCACAGGAGACACTGACTGGCACCCTGGCCACACTCCCACACGCTGGTGCCAACCGCTGGCACCCCCCTCCGAGATCTCTCTCTCTCTCTCTCTCTCTCTCTCTCTCTCTCTCTCTCTCTCTCTCTCTCTCTCTCTCTCTCTCTCTCTCTCTCTCATTACTGACTCCCTGGCGACGGTCCCATCCGCTGATGCCAACCATGGGCACTGTCAAACCTCTCTCTCTCTCTCTCTCTCTCTCTCTCTCTCTCTCTCTCTCTCTCTCTCTCTCTCTCTCTCTCTCTCTCTCTCTCTCTCTCTCTCTCTCTCTCCTTCCCTCCCTCGTGCCAACCTGTGCCACAGGGAATTCTCTCTCTCTCTCTCTCTCTCTCTCTCTCTCTCTCTCTCTCTCTCTCTCTCTCTCTCTCTCTCTCTCTCTCTC
Source organism: Panulirus ornatus (assembly GCF_036320965.1). Classification (NCBI taxonomy): domain Eukaryota; kingdom Metazoa; phylum Arthropoda; class Malacostraca; order Decapoda; family Palinuridae; genus Panulirus; species Panulirus ornatus. The sequence continues at coordinate 8,691,085 of NC_092259.1, read as the reverse complement.
TCTCTCTCTCCATCGTCTGTGCCTCACACTGACCATCTTTATGAGTTTCCTTTCCTCCCACCCACACCCCTCGAAGCCTGTTACCCCAAAAGCTGGTTGATGGTGACCTTTGCCGCCATCCGTGGGATGTGCGGTGGATGTCCAGCCCAGCCCAGCCCCAGTCGTCTTCTTAGACATGGAATCAAACCATTTTGCCGACTTCCAGACGTCAGACACATATCCCCCCCCACTCCTCCTCCCCTCAGATCATGATTAACGAACAGGTTCAACGGTGGGAGAGCCAGCCACCTTCCCCGCTGACATCAAAGACCCCACCACCACCCCCCACAGATGACTCGACACTCGTAGAACGACACGGCCGTCTGGCCTGGCCTGGCCTGGCCTTCGACACAGGCCCCCCTCCCTCACTCTTGGATTTGACTTGCGAACATGATGTATGATAACCTTCCGTCTTAATCTCGGTGATATCTCCTGTCTTATGAATACCCCCATAGTTTCATCCATCTTCGCCTTCCTTTCCACAACTTTTCGTCCGTGTCCCAGAGAAAACGTTCAGGGACATGGGAGTTCTGTCCTTCCTTGTTCTTACGAAGACCCTATAGTTTCGTCTGTCTTGACTTCCTTTCACTGCTTTTCATCTATGGCCACGAAAAGTTCTGGGACGTGTGTGTGTGTGTGTGTGTGTGTGTGTGTGTGTGTGTGTGTGTGTGTGTGTGTGTGTGTGTGTAGTGAACTGCAGGAGGCTTTACCCATTCCTGAGGCCTTGGCTTTGTTATGGTAAATGAGGACTACCGTTTTCCCAGCTGCTGTAATGACTTTACACCGTCTCTTTTACACAGGGTTCCCCCCCTCCTCCACCCTTCCACCTCCTCCTCCTCCTCCTCCTCCTCCTCCTCCTCCTCCTGCGTATTTACAAAGTCCTTGGGTTTGACTTTGAAAATTTTTTTTTTTCGTCTTTATCGCCGTCTTCTTTTCTTGATTTTGTTCATTCTTATCCCCGGCCAACATTCCCCCTTCTGGGGCATGATCACAAGCTTGTAGTACCTCGTCTTACTGTTATCTCTTTCTCATTCAAGTCTTGTGAGTGTAAACGACTTCATAATGTATTCATCTGAGGAGGTGCCCATGTGTGTGTGTGCGTCCGCTCTTTCCTCTTGTATTCTCAAGATGTTTTTTGTCATCCTATTTACCTAGAAATCTACATTGTCCCACCACGTAACTTCAGCTTGCTGTTCTCACCTCGTCCTTTAAGTACGTTGTGGTTCTCCATCTTGTTAAATTGTCGCCCAGGTATTGTGTTCAGTGTTGACTGCATACGTCATATCTTGGTCATTACTTCCCATTGCATCACATAACGTTCTTTGCTAATGTGATGATAATAGTGTGTGTGTAAAAGATATCTGTCTGCCTTATTGATCAGTCTCAGATCAATAACGGTATAAATGCAACCACACACACACACACACACACACACACACACACACACACACACACACACACACACACACACACACACACACACACACGTGTTTCCCTTTTAAACGTCTTGTGATCACCTTAGTGTGGGGTCGAAGGCCTCCAGGGTGGATCCACGATCCTGGAAGTGAATTGAAACTCACATCCAGACCTCCTAAGACTTTGCCAGACCAGTATGGCAACTTTGCTCTCCCACCTGCGTTGCCAGACCATCACAGTCGCTTGTATGTGCTGGGTTACGACACCGTGAATGGCGGCAACTCGCCAGATCAGGAGACCATTATGGCAATTTTGGTGTCACATGGTTTGCCATAGCATGATGGCAGCTTGCTCTATCAGGGCCCCGTAATGGGAACTTACACCTTTTAGGGTTGCCAGACTATAATGGCAACTCTATCAGGAGACTATATTGGCAACCTGCAACTCTTGGGTTGCCAGACCATAATGGCAACTTTATCAGGAGACCATAATGGCAACTCTATCAGGGCACCATGGTAGCAGCTTGTACCTCTTGTAACCCCTTACCATAATGGCAATTCTGCCTCACGGCACCATAATGGCACCTTCTAGGCCGCCAGACCCTGATGGCAACTCTACCATGAGACCATAATGGCATCCTGCATCACCTGGGTTGCCAGACCAGGATGGCAATTTACTGGGTCGCCACACACCGTCACGGCAAGGGCAGTACACAGCATCCCGGCTGTGTTAATTTTTCACACGGACAGTTTAGAGTCCCGTAACCACACGGCAAATACAGCCGTGTTTATGTTGCACAAGAGCTGTCCTCCGTATTGGGGGGGGGGAAAAGCTTGTGTGAAATGTATAATGTATTCTGCATCTCCGTCATGACCGTCCCAGTGACGTAGAATATTTGTTCCGGTTCGTGGCGAGAAAACTGACGCGTTGGTCGAGAGAGAGAGAGAGAGAGAGAGAGAGAGAGAGAGAGAGAGAGAGAGAGAGAGAGAGAGAGAGCTCGTGTTATCAACACAGCGCGCAAGGCTAACAATCCTTCATGGCGAACGAGCGAGGCGCGTGAAGCAGTGCTTCATTCTGTCCGAGACAGTCATGACTCTGGGTTCGCGCACATCTGAGGGTTCGATGCCTCACTCGCTGGCATTAAGTAGCGCTGGTGCACGTGTTTGGCACCGGAGCGGCGGAGGAGGGAGACGCCACCACCACCACCACCTCAGCGCCTCCTCCTCCGCAGGAGCGCAGTACACTCCGCCTCGTCACTGCGCCAGTAGGTAAAGAAGAGAGAGAGAGAGAGAGAGAGAGAGAGAGAGAGAGACTCAGGTTTCGCAGGAACCAAGGGGCGTGTGTGTACAACGACAGATCCCGACGGGTCCGAAGCCCAATTGAGCGTTCGTGTGAACGCGTCTGGTTCAAGGTGGCCCTATTATAACTGAATGTGCCTCTTATACGATCCCTCTCGATGTCAGTAGTGTTCTTTGCACATCTTCCACGTTTTGTTTCGTGGCTATGAAGAATGATATGCCTTCTGTGTGTGTGTGTGTGTGTGTGTGTGTGTGTGTGTGTGTGTGTCACCTAGCTTAATTCCGACGAGCGAGTCTGATGAAACATCGTCACTGATACGCAGTGAACAAAGTTCCAGTTCGGAACGTGCGCGATTCCCGTGTGTTGCGATACGGTTTCAAGTGTTCCTCTTCTGCCACGAGAGGCGGAGCGCGACATCAAGAAGGGGTTCGAGGAGCTCCCCTGGTGGTGGGTCCAGGAGCCGCCGGGGGATGACGGCCAGGTGCGTGTGAGACCTCCAGACCTGACGACCGCTCGAATGTTTCATTTTACGGGGATGCGCACGACAATACGGCCCCTAGAGAGCGCGGACGGTACGACGGTACGACCCCTAGAGCGCACGACGGTACGACGGTACGGCCCCTAGAGCGCACGACGGTACGGCCCTTAGAGCGCGGATGGTACGACGGTACTGCCCCTAGAGCGCACGACGGTACGACGGTATGGCCCCTAGAGCGCACGACGGTACGGCCCTTAGGGCGCACGACGGTACGGCCCTTAGAGCGCACGACGGTCCGGCCCTTAGATTGCACGACGGTACGGCCTCTAGAGCGCGGTCGGTACGACGGTACGGCCCCTTAGAGCGCGAGACGGTACAACCCATGCGCATGAGGGTACGTGCTTCAGATTCGACGGTACGATCCTTGAGCACGGCGGTACGGTTTCTGGAGCACGACGGTGCGATGGTAACGGTACGACTCTGGAGCATGAGGGTACGGCCCTTGAGCACGGACGGTATGACCATATACCATAGCGCCATGCCACACTCAAGGACCTGACAGTACGGCCCTTGAGCCTTGTGACCTTGGGGGGGGGGGGGGGGATGAAGGTCAGAGGTCAGGCCATAGCCTGAACGCCACCCACAGCGCCCCGAATGACGCGGGGCCATGCCAGTCTGATAACATCCTGTGCTGGGCGCGGAGCCGTGTTTTTCTGGGCGACGGTAATTCCGTAAAATAAGGTTAACTTTTCAGTCCGTGTGAACGCTTTCCACACGCACAACTCGTTTTCTGTTCTCGAGCCAGACGCCCTCCCTCGTTTAATACACCAAGGGTAAAGGTGTACTGATATATATATATATATATATATATATATATATATATATATATATATATATATATATATATATATATATATATATATACTTTTTTGGGGGGGGGAGGGGAGACTTTGTAGTCATTTCGCGTCGCAAAAGGAGTTCTCACACCCACTGGGGTCTCATCTGTCAATAGAGGTTCCCGAGTACCCCTGAACGTAGAGGTTCCCGAGTACCCCTGAACGTAGAGGTTCCCGAGTACCCCCGAACGTAGAGGTTCCCGAGTACCCCTGAACGTAGAGGTTCCCGAGTACCCCCGAACGTAGAGGTTTCCGTGTCCGTGAGCCTAGAAGCTGCCGGATTTCCCTGGAACTTGTAACTTCTTGCATCTTCCTTGAACCTTCGCGTCTTGGATATCTACTGAACCCACAACTTCCCTGGTCGCTACTGAACCCACAACTTCCCTGGTCGCTACTGGACCCACAACTTCCCTGGTCGCTCCTGAACCCACAACTTCCTTGCTTCGCCCCTTCTGGGCTCCCACAGCGTCCATCTTCTCTGGTCTTCCAAATCAACCCTCTACACATAAGTAACTTCACCATCTAAAAGTTACAGAGTTAAGCAACAGTCGTCCTTAAAGAAAGTAAAAGAAAAAAAAAAAGTAATTCAAATCCACTTCTTACACTCGAACTACTTAATAGAATATATCTGCCAACGTAAGCCTATTCCAATGGAAAAAATGTGTTGCATCTTAAGTCATGTTTTTCCTCGCGACTTAAAAAAACTTTTTTTTTTTCCATTTTGTTAAATTATTTCCTTGAGATTTTTTTTTCATTTTGTTAAATCATTTCCTTGAGATTTTTTTTTCATTTTGTTAAATCATTTCCTTGAGATTTTTTTTTCATTTTGTTAAATCATTTCCTTGAGATTTTTTTTTCATTTTGTTAAATCATTTCCTTGAGATTTTTTCTCATTTTGTTAAATCATTTCCTTGAGATTTTTTTTTCATTTTGTTAAATCATTTCCTTGAGATTTTTTTTTCATTTTGTTAAATCATTTCCTTGAGATTTTTTTTTCATTTTGTTAAATCATTTCCTTGAGATTTTTTTTTCATTTTGTTAAATCATTTCCTTGAGATTTTTTTTTCATTTTGTTAAATCATTTCCTTGAGATTTTTTTTTCATTTTGTTAAATCATTTCCTTGAGATTTTTTTTTCATTTTGTTAAATCATTTCCTTGAGATTTTTTTTTCATTTTGTTAAATCATTTCCTTGAGATTTTTTTTTCATTTTGTTAAATCATTTCCTTGAGATTTTTTTTTCATTTTGTTAAATCATTTCCTTGAGATTTTTTTTTCATTTTGTTAAATCATTTCCTTGAGATTTTTTTTTCATTTTGTTAAATCATTTCCTTGAGATTTTTTTTTCATTTTGTTAAATTATTTCCTTGAGATTTTTTTTTCATTTTGTTAAATCATTTCCTTGAGATTTTTTTTTCATTTTGTTAAATTATTTCCTTGAGATTTTTTTTTCATTTTGTTAAATCATTTCCTTGAGATTTTTTTTTCATTTTGTTAAATCATTTTCTTGAAATTTTTTTTTTCCATTTTGTTAAATTATTTCCTTGAGATTTTTTCTCATTTTGTTAAATCATTTCCTTGAGATTTTTTTTTCATTTTGTTAAATCATTTCCTTGAGATTTTTTTTTCATTTTGTTAAATCATTTCCTTGAGATTTTTTCTCATTTTGTTAAATCATTTCCTTGAGATTTTTTTTTCATTTTGTTAAATCATTTCCTTGAGATTTTTTTTTCATTTTGTTAAATCATTTCCTTGAGATTTTTTCTCATTTTGTTAAATCATTTCCTTGAGATTTTTTCTCATTTTGTTAAATCATTTCCTTGAGATTTTTTTTTCATTTTGTTAAATTATTTCCTTGAGATTTTTTTTTCATTTTGTTAAATCATTTCCTTGAGATTTTTTTTTCATTTTGTTAAATTATTTCCTTGAGATTTTTTTTTCATTTTGTTAAATCATTTCCTTGAGATTTTTTTTTCATTTTGTTAAATTATTTCCTTGAGATTTTTTTTTCATTTTGTTAAATCATTTCCTTGAGATTTTTTTTTCATTTTGTTAAATCATTTCCTTGAGATTTTTTCTCATTTTGTTAAATCATTTCCTTGAGATTTTTTTTTCATTTTGTTAAATCATTTCCTTGAGATTTTTTTTTCATTTTGTTAAATCATTTCCTTGAGATTTTTTTTTCATTTTGTTAAATCATTTCCTTGAGATTTTTTTTTCATTTTGTTAAATCATTTCCTTGAGATTTTTTTTTCATTTTGTTAAATCATTTCCTTGAGATTTTTTTTTCATTTTGTTAAATCATTTCCTTGAGATTTTTTCTCATTTTGTTAAATCATTTTCTTGAGATTTTTTCTGATTTTGTTAAATTATTTCCTTGAGATTTTTTTTCATTTTGTTAAATTATTTCCTTGAGATTTTTTTTTCATTTTGTTAAATCATTTCCTTGAGATTTTTTTTTCATTTTGTTAAATTATTTCCTTGAGATTTTTTTTCATTTTGTTAAATCATTTCCTTGAGTTTTTTTTTCATTTTGTTAAATCATTTTCTTGAAATTTTTTTTTTCCATTTTGTTGAAGAGTAACATTAGGTGGAAAGCCACTTTCCCCGCCAGTTGGTATGAGAGGCTGCTGCTGGCTCTCTCCCTCCACGCGTTGCCAAGCCGATTACTCTTGTATCTTTTTTCTTTTCTCACAATGTCACGAGCAGATATCTTTTTAAAGCCCATTCTAAACTCGTGTCAAAAATCCTGCATTGCAAAATGTTTTTTTCAGACTGCCTTTTCGTGGGCGGTAATTCTGTCATTTTTTTTTTCCCCCAATGAAAATATTTATTTTCTCGTGGTGTCGTGGTCAAGGGGTCGTAGCGTCGTGCTCAAGGGGTCGTGCCGTCGTGGTCAAGGGGTCGTACCGTCGTGCTCAAGGGGTCGTAGCGTCGTGGTCAAGGGTCGTAACGTCGTGTTCAGGGGTCATAGCGTCGTGCTTAGGGGTCGTACTTAAGGGTCGTGCTCAAGGGTTGTACCGTCGTGCTCAAGGGTCGTAACGTCGTGCTCAAGGGGTCGTAGCGTCGGGCTTAAGGGCTATGACGTCAGGCCGAACGGAACCACAACAATGGGTTTGAAGCTCTTAGAGTTTAGAGGCCATATTCGTACAGTCACCTGGCCTTATCCCAAACGCAATCTGTCGTGTTAAGGAAAACCATTTCCTTGAAAATATCCCGCGAAAAAGATGATTATAGATATTTGAAAGATCTATAAAGATATTGTAGATATAGAAATAGACCTTCCCTGTACGAGACGACACATAATGTCTATTTCCGTTCTAAAACAAAGCATCACAACTCTGGCAGCCTGTGCCGCGCTGGCGATGTAAGATGAATTCCAAGTTTGGGAAAACTTTAAATACATAATATTAACAAGGCTTGTTTTGGGCCGTATAGCATGCGGGGGACGGAGTCCATAAATGTGACCCTTCAGAATTTAAAGGTTATAGCCTAAGATGTTGTACGAGTTGGCATTTAAGTCAACCGTTGGGACACCCAAGGCATGTCGTACCCGGCGACCCATGAGTGGGAGGAGGGACTTCGGTGGCTGGTAGATATATACTGACCATACTGGTGGATGGGCTGGTAGATATCTACTGACCATACTGGTGGATGGGCTGGTAAATATCTACTGACCATACTGGTGGATGGGCTGGTAAATATCTACTGACCATACTGGTGGATGGGCTGGTAAATATCTACTGACCATACTGGTGGATGGGCTGGTAGATATCTACTGACCGTATATACTGGTGGATGGGCTGGTAGATATCTACTGACCATACTGGTGGATGGGCTGGTAAATATCTACTGACCATACTGGTGGATGGGCTGGTAAATATCTACTGACCATACTGGTGGATGGGCTGGTAGATATCTACTGACCGTATATACTGGTGGATGGGCTGGTAGATATCTACTGACCATACTGGTGGATGGGCTGGTAAATATCTACTGACCATACTGGTGGATGGGCTGGTAAATATCTACTGAACATACTGGTGGATGGGCTGGTAAATATCTACTGAACATACTGTTGGATGGGAGTCCTGATTACTTATAATTTTACTTGGATTATAATACCGTCATGTCAGTTTCTATATACGGTTTCAAACGTGTCTGACGCTTCTACGATGGAGAAATGATGAAGGAAAAGAAGTTGCATAGCCAAGTGATGGGAATCCACGATTAAGCGAAATTACATAGCCTAGTGATGGGAATCCACGATTAAACGAGATAAATTGCATAGCCTAGTGATGGGAATCCACGATTAAGCGAAAAATATTGTATAGCCTAGTGATGGGAATCCATGATTAAGTGAAAGAAATTACATAGCATTGTGATGGGAATCCACGAATAAGTGAAAGAAATTACATAGCTTAGTGATGGGAATCCACAATTAAGCGAAAGAAATTACATAGCTTAGTGATGGGAATCCAAAATTAAGCGAAAGAAAATACATAGCATTGTGATGGGAATCCACGAATAAGTGAAAAAAATTACATAGCCTAGTGATGGGAATCCAAAATTAAGCGAAAGAAATTACATAGCTTAGTGATGGGAATCCACAATTAAGCGAAAGAAATTACATAGCTTAGTGATGGGAATCCACAATTAAGCGAAAGAAATTACATAGCTTAGTGATGGGAATCCACAATTAAGCGAAAGAAATTACATAGCTTAGTGATGGGAATCCACGATTAAGCGAAAGAAATTACATAGCTTAGTGATGGGAATCCACAATTAAGCGAAAGAAATTACATAGCTTAGTGATGGGAATCCACAATTAAGCGAAAGAAATTACATAGCCTAGTGATGGGAATCCACAATTAAGCGAAAGAAATTACTTAGCTTTGTCACTGTCTGACTGAATCATGATGATGGTCGCTGGTAATAATTTTCCAAACGTTGAAAAAAAAAAGAAAAATATATATATATATATATATATATATATATATATATATATATATATATATATATATATATATATATAAATCCTGGATTTCTTAAGCCTTTAGGCAACTATACAAGACATATTTTAGAATCCCGTGGATGATAAGGCGGTGTTAGTTCTCGCATCTTTATCGCTCAACGTTAACACGATTATCTTTTATTCTTAGTATCAGAGGCTTAATGTAATTACCTCGGGTTGGAATATGGTAATGTAATACTCCCTTCCCTCTACCGTGTGTGTATAGTGAGAGCGGTGTTGTTAAACCTCGCGCGCCCTCCGTTGTAACTAAATGATAATGTGATCACCTTACGTAACATATGAATATACGGCGCCATGCCTGGCGGAGACGCTGGGAATCTTTTCTCTCAGTGCTGTCTTTCTCGAGAGAGAGAGAGAGAGAGAGAGAGAGAGAGAGAGAGAGAGAGAGAGAGAGAGAGAGAGAGAGAGAGAGAGAGAGGCTAGACTCCAGTCAGTCAGCGAGGACTTTGGGAAGGTGCCAACAGTGTTAGGGGTATCCCGTGCTGCAAGCGCGCGCCCCAGTCACGCAGTCAGTCATACGTGACTCGGCCACGCATCCTCCTCCTCCCTCCTCCGCATCCCTCCGCCGCCTCCCAACCCACACCACGTCACGCAGTCACTCTTTGCCCGTGTCATTCAGGCACAATTCGTCATCCCCGAACAGTCCATTAGCACGCTTATGGTAACGGGTCGTCGTCCGTCATCATGCCTCATCCAGTCAACCTTGCCAGTCAACCGTCGATCTTCCGAGTCATCCAGACACGCCAGTCACATTACCCAGTCACACCCACACCCGCAAGACCTGAATGTTATGACAGTCTGTTCTTGTGACTGTGTGTGTGTGGGTGTGTGTGTGTGTATGACCATGTGTGTGTGTGTGTTTGTGTGTGTGTGTGTGTGTGTGTGTGTGTGTGTGTGTGTGTGTGTGTGTGTGTGTAGGTGTAAACTGAAGCGAAAAGATTAACACGCGTGATGGAAATTGAAGGAGGGTGCGTGGCACACGAAGGCGATGGAGAGCTGACGTGATGGAAGATAGAAGGACAGAGGGGGCGGGGGTTACGGCCAGGGGAGGAGGCGGCGGCGGGGGGAGACACGCCCTTGCTTGCGCTGTGTGGAGGACCTGATTACGCCGTGAGATTACTCGTCAGAATGGTAATGTTGGCAGCGACAGTAATTAATGGAGGGAAGGGGGTAATTGCCCAGTCGCCAGCTCTGGCAACGAGCCAAGCACGATTGCATGATGAAGACACACGCAGACTGTGACACAGACACACGCAGACTGTGACGCAGACACGCGCAGACTGTGACACAGACACGCGCAGACTGTGACACAGACACGCAGACTGTGACACAGACACACAGACGGTGAGACAGACACACGCAGACAGTGACACAGACACACGCAAACTGTGACGCAGACGCACGCATACTGTGACACAGACACGCGCAGACTGTGACACAGAGACACGCAGACTGTGACACAGACACGCGCAGACTGTGACACAGACACGCGCAGACTGTGACACAGAGACACGCAGACTGTGACACAGAGACACGCAGACTGTGACACAGACACACGCAGACTGTGATACAGACACACAGACGGTGAGAAAGACACACAGACAGTGATACAGACACACACAAAGAGTGACACAGACGCACAGACACACAGCGAGGGTGGAAGACGCGCCGCGTCGCTGTGGCACAGACGAGAGCGTCACAGTGATGGTGATGGACTTTCTCTCTCTCTCTCTCTCTCTCTCTCTCTCTCTCTCTCTCTCTCTCTCTCTCTCTCTCTCTCTCTCTCTCTCTCTCTCACCTGTCTTGATGTAACTCACTTTTGATAGTGTATGTAAAAATTCATCTCCCACCCCCACCCATGTAATTATTTCCTATGCCGTTCGGCTGGTCGGCTGTTTTGGAGATGAAGGCCAAACAGCTTCCAGGGTAGTTAAGAGTCGTCGACGTTGAACTACATCGTCCAAAACGACTAGTCTTTGACGCCTTTGCGGTTTAGACGACACACACACACACACACACACACACACACACACACACACACACACACACACACACACACACACACACACTGCATGGAGTCCACGTGTTCTGTGTCAGTATCCATTTTCTACTATAAGTTGAAGCCTTTTTCTCTATATTTCCCATGTACAAGACGTGTACGAGATGGTATATTAAGATGGTAATTAGTTCTTTGGTCCTTACGAACAGGAGTATTGTACAATCGATCCCCCTTCATCTTTGCTATCCTTGCCTTCAGAAATTTTGCATCACCGTTCCTGTCCTCCAGCAGATAACCACGCCATAGACCATTAAGGTCTTCCTCTGTCTGTCTCTACGTACTATACTCCAGCAGATAACCACACCATAAACCATTAAGGTCTTCCTCCGTCTGTCTCTACGTACTATCATCCAGCACATAACCTCGCCACAGACCATTGAGGTCTTCCTCTGTCTGTCTCTACGTACTATCCTCCAGCAGATAACCCCGCCGCAGACCATTGAGGTCTTCCTCTGTCTGTCTCTACGTACTATCCTCCAGCAGATAACCCCGCCGCAGACCACTGAGGTCTTTGTCTGTCTATCGGCAGTTCCTTGCAGCATGGGACTCTGCTGTGGGGGTGAGGGATGCCGTTGTGGGGTGGGGTGAGGGACGCCGCTGTGGGGTGATATAGATTGGGGGGTGTTGGGGGGGTGGGGGGAGCTATGACGTTCGGATGTCCCCCCCCCTTTCCCCCCCCATCTGAAAATCTTTATCCAGGAGTTTTATTTCCGTCATAGTCAGGGCGGGCAGGGATGAATGGCCAGGTGCAGAAGCAGGAGGGCCTTTTTTCTTCTACCAATGGGAAGGGGAGAAGCTGCTCTTGATGTTACGTATGTTGTCGGAGGACACACACACACACACACACACACACACACACACACACACACACACACACACACACACTCGGGGGAAAAACAGGCCGTAAGGAGGCGAGTCAATGGAGGAGATGGGTCATATAGTGCTAGGCCACTCGAGGAGGCCATACTAGACGAAGTAAGATAATTACAGGGGGATAAGGGGGGGGGGGCGAACCCAGGGGGGTGGGGGGTTCCCACTTGAAGGGAAGGCCACTGGAGGGGAACTACCGGCAGAGGACCACTAGAGAGGAACTGCCAGCAGATGGCCACTAGAGAAGGAACACAGTCCACCAATCAGGTCCCCCTGATAAAGACCACTGGTACACATCCCCCTGATGAAGACCACTGGTACACGTCCCCCTGATGAAGACCACTGGTACACGTCCCCCTGATAAAGACCACTGGTACACATCCCCCTGATGAAGACCACTGGTACACGTCCCCCTGATGAAGACCACTGGTACACGTCCCCCTGATGAAGACCACTGGTACACGTCCCCCTGATAAAGACCACTGGCACACGTCCCCCTGATGAAGACCACTGGTACACGTCCCCCTGATAAAGACCATTGGTACACGTCCCCCTGATGAAGACCACTGATACACGTCCCCCTGATAAAGACCATTGGTACACGTCCCCCTGATGAAGACCACTGATACACGTCCCCCTAATGAGAGCCATTAATACATATTCCCCTCTTCTCAATAGAGGCCATGACACACACACACACACACACACACACACACACACACACACACACACACACACACACACACACACACACACACACAAACCAAATAAGAAAAAAAAAAATCACTGATACGTAATATGGCTGAGATTCTTGCTCATTGTCGCGGGAGTCACGGCTCTAGCCCCCTAAAAAAAAAAAAAAAAAAAAGAAGAAACTCGGATCTTCGTATACGAACTCTTCATATCAGTGCAAATCCGTGCTTTCAGGAGCTCCGCCACAAAAGGATTTTTTTTCAATTCCCTTTCATTCCGGACATAATTAAGCATCCTTCATCAGCCCCGAAAATATAATTATCCCAAATATATTGATGGGTGGAGGGTCTCTCTCTCTCTGTGTGTGGCTCAGTCTGGCTCGCCGCGACATCTGGGCGACAGTGAGTCTCCAGTGAATGAGGATTACCCCCGCCTATTGAGCTCGCTGCTGGGGGTGCCACGTTGTCGGAGGAGGAGGAGGAGGAGGAGGAGGAGGAGGAGGAGGAGAGAGAGGGAGGGAGAGGCGGTGTGGGAGGGAGGGAGGGAGGTAGGTAGAGAGACGTGAGTGTGTGTTTGTGTGTCTGTGTTGGAGGCTGGTGCCTAAAGCTGAATTTTTACGACGTTTGCTGAGCTGGGGCGACCAGGAAATGAGAGCTGCTATCTGGAGGACACTATGGTGGCTTGTGTGTTGTTGAGGAGGAGGAGGAGGAGGAGGAGGAGAGGCCAGGTTGGCTCCTCCTGCTGAGGGAGGGGTAGCCAGGTGCTGCTTCTGAGGGAGGGAGGAAGGGAAGGCCAGATGCTGCTGCTGCTGCTGCTGCTGAGGGAGGGAGTGAAGGCCAGGTGCTGCTGCTGAGGGAGGGAGGGAGACACGACCAGGTGCTGCTGTTGCTGCTGAGGAAGGGAAGGCCAGGCTGCTAATAGGCTGCGCCCCCGAGGGCGACAAGCCCCATTCCTTCTGGACGTCATCCCTTATAGAAAGCGCGACTCTTGAGTGCCAGGTAAGACGCTACACTTGGCTGCTGGGGTGGATGTGTGGGAAGCGGACAACGTCCTCCTCCTGCTCCTCCTCCCCCCACAGCTAGGTGGCTGGTGTGGGGGAGAGGGCATCGTGTGTCCCCCCCCCCTTCCACCTCCCGCTTCCCCTTCCCCCTCCCCCCTTCCCCAAACCCAGCTGCTGTGGACGGCGGGTTCCCGGCTGATAACATGCCTCTGGTCAGCCTCAACTTTGTCCAGCCGACGTCCATCCCGGAAATTGACTGGCGGCAAGAATCTCAATCTCTCTCTCTCTCTCTCTCTCTCTCTCTCTCTCTCTCTCTCTCTCTCTCTCTCTCTCTCTCTCTCTCTCTCTCTCTCTCTCTCTCTCTCTCTCTCTCTCTCTCTCCCCCCCCCCACACACACACACACACAGTGGTCGCTGGTAAACACTGATACCAAGGTGTGCTCAGTGGTTTACAGCTTTGTGAAGCTTTAGGATATCAGATAAGCGTGGAGGAAATGCTCCAACATTCGAGGAAACCCCAGCTTTACATTAGACCACCCTCGAGGGCCTGTGTCTGTGATCCCGTTTTCTTCACCTCACCCTTATTGAGTGGCCTTAATTGCTGACCATTGTTAGACCAGGAGCATTATAGTTTTAGATGTTTCTGGTCATTACGAAGATTTGTGGCCCGGGCTCTCTCACCTTGACCTAAAGACTGCCTGGGGGTCTTAAATCAACGCCAGCGAACCTCGAGTTCACCACAGCGTTTTTGAGGTGTTCACGATCATTGAACATTCTAAAGGAGTTCACCACGATGATTCTGAGACCATACACGCCATCACCCTCCAAACCCGATCCCGATCCTTTTTAAGACATTTTTCCTACGTATTGACAGACAGAACGACCTGCGAAGGAGAAGGACCTCAGCCATTACTTCCAAAAACAAAAGACTAACCTAACTCTCCCACAGCACTGACGTATCGTAGTTTCCGTCAAGTTGTTCTTCGTGATTACAGTCATTTAAGGTTGCAAAATCATGCCGAGAAACTGTAGCCGGGGGGATACAGTAAGCCCCCCGAGGTTCTGTTGGCTGTTAATGAAGGCGCCCGTAAAATGCTCTTTAACCCTGAGTTACGTAGGCCCTTGAGAATTCCTTTCCTGCCGGATGCGCGAGTGTTGAGGTGTCGACCGGTAACTGGTCTTGCCTTAATTAAGCTTTTTCCTCCAACGGGTAAGAAGGTAAGGTACAGGAAGGAGGGATGTGTGCGAGAAGTAGCTGTCTTGTGACGGAGTCGTGTGTGTGTGTGTGTGTGTGTGTGTGTGTGTACTGTACTGTCCTCTCTCTCTCTCTCTCTCTCTCTCTCTCTCTCTGTCTGGAGGTACGGAGCTGACTGGGCGGAGGAAAAAATAATCATAATCATTAGATTTGGAAGAGGAGTCTCAGCTGCCATATAAAAACACCGGTAGAGAAGAGGTTGCCCCGAGAGAGAGAGAGAGAGAGAGAGAGAGAGAGAGAGAGAGAGAGAGAGAGAGAGAGAGAGAGACTCTCCTCTTTCCCTCAACCTCCCTCAAAGACTGCAAGATCCGCCAGCAAAACACACAACCAACACGCCACACGGGCACTCCAAGAAACACACACACACACACACACACACACACACACACACACACACACACACACACACACACACACACGCCTCCATCACATTCTTCACATTACACTGATGATCCAGTCCCGATGCGCCAGTGTTCGCGGGAGTATTGGTCCAGTAAACACCCGAGATGCTGGGAAGAGGGAACTCGAAGCCTGTTGTGGCAATACACACACACACACACACACACACACACACACACACACACACACACACACAACACACACACACACGGTTATTACCAACATCTGAGAGGCTGGAGACTGAAGTGTTTGGTGTGTGTTGGTTGGGGGGGAAGAGAAGGGACTCTATTAGGTTACGATGCACTCTGCTTACAGATCATGTACTCAGCGGGACCTGACTATGCATCAGTGGGGGGGAAGTCAATACTAATCCACGTATTTCGGGGCTGAAGAAACGCGTCTTTCCCCACCCGGCCTCAGTCGACACGGTTCTTAAATACACGAGATGGAAAACATGGGTTCGGGTTGACTCCCCCTGGATCGCATTTCGTTTCAGCCTCCCTGTATAAGACATGAGTTCGAAGCATAAGATTTAGAACAGGGAAAGCCGGGTGATGACTGCTTGGCTGATCAGATACTTGTCTTGATTCAAACCATAAAGGATCTGGAAATGATTAGTGGACATTGAGCGTCAATTTTCTCCGAGGGTAAGTCTGTATGGAGGGACGTCCAGAGCTGAGGGGGAAAGGTATGTTGATGTACGTGTTAGAGAATTATTTCCTTCTTTCCCCTCCTTTCCTGCCGATCATCAGCCGATGTAACCAGCCAGTGGTGGGCCGCTGTGACAGCATTGCCTCACACAGTGCAAGGTCCACCAGCGCGTGGTGGTGGGCCCTGGTGATGGGGGGCCCACCCTCCGCAGGACTTTGTGGTGGGCCTGGAAATGAGGCCCACTCTTTAGCAGCACGTGTTGTTGGGCCTGGATGATGGACCCACCCTTCCAGCAGCATATTATGGTGGGCATGGATGATGGAACCCGCCCACCCACCCTCTTCCAACCCGTAGTGGGTCATCCAGAGGAGCGGGACACCTTTAAAGTCCCCATTACCAGCAGCCTCAGCCATGGACCGACCCATCTACACGCCCACCTGTTGTACGGCCGTTAATAACCGCTTCACAGCTGATGCCTCACGGGTGGACACCCTCCACCCCGTCATCCTGTGTTAGTGTGTGGCACTACCAAGTCACCACCAGCTGTTCACCGACTGCAAACACAAGTGCTGGAGCCTTGTACCAGCTGGCACAAGGCAGGTGCCGTTCTGGTAACCACCTGGTAAAGCCACGTTGTTTATACCCGAGTTTCACCGGGTAAGGTATGAGCGTCAATGGGTTGGCACGACGTAACGAGGCAGTTAGGTGCTTACACCCGACGCTGTGTGGCTAAGCAAGGATGCTGGTGCGGTGCGCCGTCTGGCAAGGCGTCTGGCAAGAAAACTTGTTAGTAAAACACGTTCGGTTCTCATACTCGGACCTGGATCCTCATAATATCATATGGTGACCTTTGAACCCCTGTCTCCCCACACACTACGCCAGGTGAAGAACTTTCTGTGTAATATACCTACGTTTGGTCTAAATGTATTGACCTTCCTCTTCTGATACTTGTAGCGTATCAGTACGCAAGACCCTGTGACCCTAACCGTTCTTAAAAGAGATGCGGTATACGACAATAAGGTATGGAGTAACAACCAGGTACTTTCATATGAAATATCCCTTGTGATATTCGAGGAGCCAATGGGAAAGACTTCGCAAAGGGCTTAGAAAAAAAAAAGCTAGGCTTTAATATTATAACAATACACTGTTTAATTATATATAGTAATGATAAATTCAGAGTGCGCGCGTCGGCCCGTTGGTTCTCTTTGCCGTACGCTGCAAGGGTTGTTAAGGTCATGAACACGAAGCGACGACCTCTAACCCAACAATCATAACAACTTCCTAATGTTTTGATGTTGACTACTGGACCACATACACTTGCACTATGTGTTGGGCCCCATGAATACGTCACATAAGTAATTTTTAGTTATTTAATAACCATGTCCTCTCGTATTACACGCAGCAAAAGATTATTACGCCGTTGTAAAGTAATCTTTGCCCAGTTGAATTACTGGGCCGGAGTCAAACGCCGTCGTTTACGAATGCGTGAAGAAAGAGCTGAGAGTCATTGGACTAACTCAACCGATAGCGTTGAATGTTATATAATACTTTTCATATCATGGACGATATGTTACTTTCATTTAGATTAAGTATTTTTCTTGCGATTTGAAAAGAAAAGAAAGATCAGTAGACGAGATATTAAGTCGTTGTTGCCAAGTGCGCGGACGCTTTCGAACACTGGGCTCATTGCATAAGGTAGACGTGATTCAGTCATGCGGAGAGTCGCTTACTGAGTTGATGTCGCTCTCTGTATTTGTCCGAATTGAGGCTGTATAAACTTTTTACGCCAGATTCCACCATGAGGAAATTGTGAGTGAATTATCACAGAAGGTAGGAAATATATATCAGTTCAGATAGATTGTCATTTTGTATAATTATTTGAATGTTTTTGTGCGTGTGGGCAGTGGAACGGTTGCTGGCCAGTAATCATGGCCGATATGATGTTTACATGTTTAAAGCATAAAGACTTCGTGGGTAAAAAAAATGTGTAAGGCATTATTTACCTTTATTTTTGCTGTCTTATTTCTTCATGCGCATGGTAACAATTGTAGGAAGGTTGTTGTGCCAATCATTTACTCCTATTATTGGCGTAAATGACGGTTTCGACAATTAATTTTGCCCGAAAGTTTGGTCAGGTTAAGTCTGAACGTATCAAGTACCCAGACCAGCCTGGCTCGTTTCACCTAAAAAATATGTCGTGTAAATCGTAGTTTCCGTCAAATGAATGAGTAGGAATGGTCTACATTATCGTGAAAGTAAAAGTATTACCAAAGTCTATCCCAAAGTTGAAAGACCTGTGAGTAGTTGGCAGTGGCGGGTGTCTTTGATAACACCAGTCAGTCGCCGTGAAGAAGCCGCTGGCCATTTCTCGGTCATATGATGACTGGAATTGTTTTCACGAGGCGGAAGTGTCAGTAAAATGTTCAGCATTTGAACGCATGGACCTGGCGGAATGTAACAAGTGACTGGACTTGGTTGCACTTCGTCACAGCCGAAGCAGATAGAAACGTCTGTGGTCGAGAATCAAAGTCACATATTTTTTTTTGTTACCGATAAGTTGTGGCGACCGTAAAGTTAAGAGACAGTTCCAGAATCGTATGAGGGGGGGGGGGGAAAGAAGAAAGATGTTCGTCTTGCCAGAACCCGCCGTTCTCATTCCTTCGTTTTCTTTCTTTTCAGAGGCTTGTTACAAATTATATGGGGGGGGTGGGGGGTCGCATATATGTGAGACATCGTATAACCAGCATTCAAGATCTGGGCAAAACGCGAAGCTGTAATTTGGCGTAATGGGCAGTACGCTATCGTGCTTGGGGGGGGGGGGGGTGCCGGGCGTAGCTGAAATAACATGATAGTATAGAGTTTGTAAACCTATTAATTTAAGGCATTGTGGGAGCGGTATAGCTGGATCGGACTACATTCAGTAGTGTTGGAGATCAGATCGCGCTTTTAAGTTACTTGGCGGAGTCTGTAGAGCTCCTGAACTTTATTTTGCATACCGAGTTATGCATAAGGTTGGGCTAGAGTCGGACACACGGATTTTCTCTGGTTACCCGCCATCCATGACCTGGCCCGGCATGGTGGATATAGGGCGGAAAAATTTACCCAATTTTCCAGTTCTTCTTAGTTATGAATATAGACATTTTATCAACGCATTTTTTTTCCAAGTCATGCAAGAAAACTGCTACAGATGTATTATTATTTGTTTACTATTCGTAAACGCGTTCGGTCGATTAGCTACGTTCCCAAGTTAGGTCTGTTGTTTAAGGCATTAAGTTAGACTCTAGTTCATTATCTAGAGCATAACCGAGTAACCAACCTTAGGATCTAACTCAGGATCTAACCAGAGCTGACCCACGTTCTATCGACCAGAACCCACGACGTAGCCAAATTATATAGGACCATGCGTCCTAAGGACCTAAGACAGCTTAGTGCCAATCTAAAAGACCTAAGAAAACTTAGTAAGGACTTAAGAGACTTAATCCTAGGACCTAACTCAGCTTAAGAGACTTAATCTTAGGACCTAACTCAGCTTAGGCCGTAATATAAGGACCTACCCTTGGGCATAATGGGCTGAGAATATAACCAAAAGGCCAAACCCAAGGATTTTACATAGGACCTGATCTAGGACCCAAGCGAAATATCATCCTAGGCTAAATTTCCCTTATCTGAGACCTTACCCTGGAAAGTGATTGGACTATACAGAAAGACCCAACCGAAAAAATGTTAAATCACGAGGGAATTTAGCTCCATTGGTTCTGGAGTCATTCCCTGTCATTATAGCCTTAAATATTATACATTTTTCATTAAAATTTTGTATGATAAATTGGTCACGATTCAGCTTGCCAGCATATGTAAACACATTAGGGGAACATGTGCAGTGAACGGATCGGGCGAACGTGCCAAGAATACCATTAAACAGTACGTTCGTTATAGTTTTGCTGGCTGGTACCTGGCCCAGCTTCTGCAGACCAACCAAACCACCCTGTTTGGTCTGTGTACGGCTCACCTTTTGCCCCAGTCACAGTTGACCTAGACGTTTGGGTGTAGCTATTGCTTGAGTTAATCTCGTTTTGTTTACAGCGTTTGGCCGAGCATTGAGTCTCAGTATCTTGCCTGACATAGTCACATTTAGCCCAGCCAAGTCCAGCACAACATTGTGTATAGGTAGGGCTCAACACTTTTAGGTTACGTACCATTCGCTAGGCACAGGAACGTCTCGTCTTCCTAGACACAGCGCAACCATACCTAAAACGAAGCCTCGCCCATGTTTTGCCCAGCCTTGCAAGTTCCTTCATCTTTGCGTACCTCCTCGAGATCTCGTCTTGCATAGCCTAGCCTTTCCCGGCCAACCATAGCACCTTGCCGTACCTGACTCCTTGCTTGTTTTGCCTCTATCCTTTCGTATCTCGGCTCCTTGCCTTGCCTGACTCCTAGCCCAGTCTACGCTCTCTGAGACCACTTCATCAATTCACGAAAACCACTCATGTATTTCGCAACCAGACCACTGAAACCTGAATTCCTGTAATTTACCTGTTGCGTGTTGTTGTTCAATCAGGAACTAATGGTTTTGCGGCCCATTAATTATTTGCAATAACAATTACTGGAACACAGCTATTTTTATTTTGTGAGTGAGCGTGTGCAAGCCTTACGACTTGCTATTTCTTCATATATATATATATATATATATATATATATATATATATATATATATATATATATATTACAATTCAGATAACGTAGCTACATTAGCATATGTTTGGACCGGCTTTGTGTGTGTCATGGATGCACATTCTGTACGCTTGCCTGTTGTCATCGATTCGCTTCTATAGTGTATTATAGCTGTTCTTTGTAGGTGAACGAGTAGTAATTTAAATTCATATGAAATTACTCATTTCCACAGGTAATGTGCATAGTAATATATCACTCGAGAGTAGTATTCAAATGGTATTCAGAACTACCAGTTTATGCTGTGGCACTGTGTGTATAGTCTCTCTCTCTCTCTCTCTCTCTCTCTCTCTCTCTCTCTCTCTCTCTCTCTCTCTCTCTCTCTCTCTCTCTCTCTCATCATAAATCTGAAATTGATAGTTTATAGTTCCTTTATGCTCTAGAGTGCCGTGTTGAAACCGCTAAGGACAGATTTTGTTCCATTTTCCAGCGAGATTAAATGCACCTTAAAGTAGCTGGCTTAAGAGCCTCATATTTGCCGACGAAAATTCCGTCCTGACATAATGAGAGCAAATGTTGACGTGCCTGGTTAAGCTGAATGGTTACGTTGCTTGTTTGGGTTTTTACGGCCATCGACCTATAAGGAGGGTCATTAAGCCTGCAACCCTATTTGATTTTGACTTGCATTATTGTCCCCATAAGCTAAATACATCGTACCTCTAGCCAGATATGTATTCATACATATTGATTATGAATAATGTATATATAAGGAATGATACAGAAAGTGCTTAGTGGGTGCTACACCAACGTGAAGGCAGAGCCGACCATTCGGTAGTGCACACACTGCTGTAGTTAAAGGGAACTACGTTATAGCTGAAGGTTATTTAGTAAGATGGAATGATTTAGAGAAGAACACTTGAATATTATGTCAATTAGCAAGGCCTTGCATTGGCTCTGTGAATATAACATCTGGTTGGTGAAAGGTTAAGGAACGAGAGAACCTTGTCTCATTCTCCTTCTTCTCAGTAGGGTAATAAGCCTAGTCTGTCCTCTGGTGGTGTTGATATGCAATAGGAAAGGTTGCATCTCTGCTCCATGCACAGGGAGCCCCTCCCATGCTGTTGGTGGCCCACGTATGGCGCGACGCAGTTAATACAGTGTTTTGGGTTTTTTTGAAGTATAGATTGGAGGGAGGTCTGATCCATTTCTGAATTACCGCATTAGTCCCTAAATCGTTTTTTCGGGGGGAGGGGGGGGGGTTAGGAAGCATACTCAGAGAAAACGAAGTAGTGCTTAGCGTATTCGGGGTCACTGTGTTGTGATACGGTCTTACGTCATTTATATTACTTTTACCGGCATATGTATTAGGACCCTTTGTTTTATGTAACTTAGAATTCTTCACTTTAAGTATTTCATTGCTACGAATATTCTTTAGCCTGAAATGCATCAGTATAACATTCTTTTAAGTGGACATTTACCATGTCAATCTTTGCTGCGTCTTCAAACTCCAATGTATTTAGAACTACATCAGATGCGTCTAATGATATGCACCCTACCGCGGGACGCAGAGATCGCCACCAAATCAAATCAAATCAGCGAAGCCTAAGATGCAGAAAGAATATAATGGTGCTGATGCAGCGGGAAAGGTTCACAAGAGTTTTATTAAAAATCGTATGTATAAAAAGATAGTCGTACGTATAAGACAGTCACATTAGCGTGTTGCCACTTGATCCAGAATACGTGTTTACATTAAAGTATACTCTCTAACATATATATGTTTTGATACTGTGTTCTACCTCTGGTTCCGTGTTGTTTTGTTAACGGCGGCAGCCTTATGTTACGTAACCTGTATTTGTTGTGACTGGTTTGATATAATGGTTTGTTTTGCTGGCAAGTCGCGCCTGAATTATGATGTGTTACAGCTCCGGTCATTATTGTCACCTGTCGCAGCGGCTCGACTGCAGCACAGTTACATTTACAGTTGTTACAGTCTAATGTCGGCTGAAATTGCTTGTTTCGGCGGGTTGTTCGTCCGCTGACGTAATGTGTGTGTGTGTGTGTGTGTGAATTACGTCATGGGGTAGGGGATGGTTACGGTGATCTGCGTGGAACATTTATAAACAGGGTTGGAGTCTCTTTTGAATATATATATATATATATATATATATATATATATATATATATATATAATATATATATATATATATATATATATATATATATATATATTCCCTTATATTTCTCTCATTATTTTTTGTGACGTTAGGGATCAATGAAAGGCAACTATAAAGAAACACAGATACGGGTGGATTAAAAACAGTTTACAAGGGAGTAAATTCTAGTTGGAACCTTCAGCTGTTGTACACCAGACTTGCAAACTTCAGTATGTCTGGTTGACGAGCAAACTATTGTTGCCAGAACTTTGGCGTATATATATTTTACTTCCCTACCCTGAACTTTGGCGTTTAAGCAACTCTCTGGTTATTTTGCCGACTTGTCGCCACTGCTGGGTGAAATAGTATTTTTTTTTTCCCCTTTATTTTGACTGTTGTGTTCGTGAGGGTAGCGTGGATCTGATTGTTCTGTCTTCAGTGGGGTGATGGTGAGGGGTCCCTGTAGTGTGGCTCTGATTGTTCTGTCCTCGGTGTTGTGGTGGTGGAGTAATCTCATCTGTTGCCAATCTCCATGTGCCCACCCGCCCAGTCTCTCCCACCCGTTACCTCTCTCTGTCTATCTATCTATCTATCTATCTCCGTCACACTCTTACCATAAAAAGCGCCACCTACACCGCCATGAAAAAAAAAAAACACCAGCGCTGCAGCAAATATCCTCCTGGCACCACAGTCATACCTCCTCCTCCTCCTCCTCCTCCTCCTCCTCCTCCTTGGAAGGCATCCTCCCTAGCTGTGCCATTTACACGGGCCTCAGTCAAGCCTTTGGCTCCAGCGGAGTTGGCTGTCTTGCCATATTCAGACTCCCTGTTGTCGTCTCCGGACAAAAAAAAAGAAAAAAAAGTCCGTCGACAGAATAGTGAATATTCGTCAGCTATTTACAAACTCTTTTTCTAGACCATAGTATCTTTATCTGATTTATTTTACGATTATCTGTTTTAGTAAAAAAGACAAAGTGTGGATTGGATGTCATTTAAAAGAACATACGTGGAAGAACGAACGAAACTGGATGTAGGCGTTTGGGAATTAGGGCAGGGGACGAACTCTGTATGCATTTCTGCAGACATCCATGTGTACATGCAAGAAAATGTTGGTATGTCTGCGCGTATTTCATATGTGTGAATGTGGACAACACCACCCCCAATTGAGCAAATAGTAATGATACTCACAAACACACACACACGCTATCTTTTCCGTAGTGTTTGTTTAAGTGAGGATATGGAGTAGGACACTCCAGTGTTGGCCCAGTACACAACTGCGAATGGTATGCAGAACATTCCCTCATCCACGTACATGAAGTTTGATCTTGCATATATCCCTTACAGTCCTCCGTGGATGGGGACAATGGCGTGACCGGATAGGAAGTGTGTTACTCCCCAAGTCCCGCTGACATACACACGTGCTGCATCTTATTACCTGCATGATAGTACGAGTGTCGGGTAATTTATATATATTTACTGAGAGTTTGAATTTCATCATCAATATTTTGCGTGTGTATTTTTATTCTTGATAATTCGTGTCCTGAACTTCATGAGGTTGGGAGATTTTTTTTCATTAAATTTCATGTTATTGGACAGTAGTTTATATAGGTTGATGATGCTTATTATGCAAAAAAAAAAACATCCTGGCCGAATGGATGCATCACCAGGGAAAAATCTATGCAAAATGTGGATGAATTAATGTATTGATATACCCATAAGTGTATTTACCCTCTTTTTATTCAGGTTGACGTCATGTTTCACTTTACGTATTGATGATAGTGAGGTAATGCGTGTTGCTCGCCTGTCTTGCAGGTGCGTGTGGTTCGAGGCTTCCAGACCGTCACACGTCGCCAGGAGATGTGGCAACGTTGCTAGAGCACAGCCGTGTCCGTTACGGGTATGGTAACGCCAGTGGTGAAGTTACGTGGCGTCGGTGACGTTATTGTTTGTAAGGTTAGTGACTAGGTGGTGGTGTCGTTAGGGTCGTAACCTACTTGCAGAGTTCTCTACTGCGTTGGTGACGCAGTGTTCCGGGGTTGGTGGTGTTATGGCAAGAGTTGCTTGTTTGATAACCATGTCTATTTACTTGTATTCTGGTGGCCGGACTGCCATGAAATCACAAGGTAAACGTTTGCCATATTACCAGTAGCTGAGGGTATATACGAAGAGGGTGACCTTACAACACAAAATACGAGCACTAGCTGTAGATTGAATCCCCAGCAACGCAAAATATGAGCACCAGCTGTAGATTGTGCCCCAGCAACACAAAATATGAGCATCAGGAGTAGATGATGCCCCAGCAACACAAAATATGAGCATCAGGAGTAGATGATGCCCCAGCAACACAAAATATGAGCATCAGGTGTAGATGATGCCCCAGCAACACAAAATATGAGCATCAGGTGTAGATTGATGCCCCAGCAACACAAAATATGAGCACCAGCTGGAGATATACTACGATGCTTACTCCTTAAGACGTAAAGGATCTTAAGCGCTGCTCAGAAAGTGACTAAAAACTGTTGACATGTCACCACCCACCGTCTCCACCATGTAGAACAGGATGTGTTAGTGGATTATATACCTCCAGGACCTGGGGATATATTCCGTATCATACCCTCAACATGGAGGGGATATTATACCAGTAGAGTATGTCGGGGTATATGTGGACATATTCTCTCTCATCCCCCGGCGTGTTGGGGATGTCGTAGGAAATTTGTAAATAATATATTTCCTGTGTAACGTGGATGTGTTTGGTGGTTATACTCGGTTATATTAGATGCCGTGATGGCGAAGTATGTCACCGGTATCTGTGGGTATGTTTTACATGTGCGGATGTAGATAATTCATCAGCGTAATATATGGGATATATTTGATATACCTGGGGTGTAGAGGCTGCTGTAGCTGCTACCCAGAACCCCTTCCCTCCTCTCCAGCAGAGGCATAGGAAATACTACACGGCTGTAGGAGTTCAATACGCGACTGTAGGTGTTCAATACGCGACTGTAGGAGTTCAATACGCGGCTGTAGGAGTCCAATACGCGACTGTAGGAGTTCAATACGCGACTGTAGGAGTTCAATACACGGCTGTAACAGTTCAATACGCGGCAGTAGGAGTTTGATAAACGACTGTAGGAGTTCAGTACACGACTGGAGGAGTTCATTATTGAAAGTTCTCTTCCTCTGGCTTCGGGTTGAGCCGACGCAGGGGACACAAAGGGGACGTGTCCCCCCGAACGAGGCCACTGCCCTGAAACGACCCTTAGTTCCCCTTAGACGCAGGAGCGAGATTGGTGCGTCTCTGGGGGGCGCGTCCTTGCGTCATTTTTTTTTTTTTGTTATCTTTCCTCCCTCGCCAAAAATAGGCGCGTAAGTTTTTCTTGATTAAAGTTGATAGTAAAATGTTTGCCTCGCGTGTCCCCGGTTGGCTGTTTGGTAGTTCCCTCTTGTTTGCCTCGTAGGCCATATCATACCCCCCCCCCCCGCCCCCCCCTTAGTCGTCTTCTGTTGTGTGTCACTCAGACCTCCTGTTGTTTACCTGTCCTCTGTTGTTTGCCTCGTAATTCCCCGTTGTTTGCCTCGTGATCCTCTGTTGCTTGACTCACGGTCCTTTGTTCCTTGCCGGAGCGCAGCCTCTCTGTCGACTGTTTACAATCCTCACACACACACACACACACACACACACACACACACACACACACACACGACCCTTGGCGCCTTAACTACATTATCATTAGGGGCTGGGGTCGAGCCAGGAATTTCCAGGAGCACCCTGGAATGGGAATGTGCACCGAGTCACCTGGAACGGTCAGGAATTTCTAGATGTCACCTGGAATTATCGGGAATTTCCAGTTGTCGCTGGGAATTGTCAGGCATTGCCATAAGTCACCTGGAATAATCGGGAATTCCCATCAGCCACCTGGAACAGTCGGGAATATTCGCAGTTGTCACCTGGTGACTTGGAATTCTCGTTTCCGGTCACAGGTCCTGACGCCCTTGGGGGATGATGGCAGCAGCCCCTAGGGTTGGTGGTGCTCACCCCCCCGGGAACCAGTCCAGGGGGAGGAGGAGGGGGGCAAATGCTTTTCCTGGGGGGGGGTTTGTTCACCCCAGGAGTAAGCTGTGTGTGTGTGTGTGTGTGTGTGTGTGTGTGTGTGTGTGCACCGCCCTGACAAGTGTTGCGACACGCTGGGGTCTGGTGCTGGGGTGGGACGGCTGGGAGAGAGAGAGAGAGAGAGAGAGAGAGAGAGAGAGAGAGAGAGAGAGAGATGGCCACCTTTCCTCCCTCACAGTTTCTGCCTTATTTTTCTCCTCTTTCCTATCTTCTCCCTCATTCCTGTTCTCTCCCTCTCGTTCCTCCTGCCCCATCTCTACATTCCCTCTCACACCTCTCCCTTCCTCCCTCCCCCCGCCCTCTCTCTCTCTCTTTGTCTCAGTCAGTGTGTGTGTGTGTGTTAATACCTCTATGTATTAACCTGTTTGTGCAGTAAAGAGGGAGAGTTTCACACTCGTGTGACCACACCTGAATCTTTGTATCTTTTGTGTGTGTGTGTGGGGTACGACCCAGAAGCACGACTGTACGATCGTTGAGGGCACGAATGAGACAACCCATAGATAGGATGGCGTGGCATTTGACCTGATCCTCTTTAAAAGTCGTGCTCAAGGGTCGTCCCGTCGTGCTCAAGGGGTCGCACCGTCGCGTTCAAGGGGTCGCACCGTCGCGTTCAAGGGGTCGCACCGTCGTGCGCAAGCATCGCACCGTCGTGCTCAAGGGTCGTACCGTCGTGTTTTCGTGGACCATCATCATAAGTGAAGCTGGATCGCCACATACGTTTGAAAAAAAGAATCGCCACTCCCTCGGCCATTTTGGTACCAGCTTATATGGCAGGTACAGTAGCCTCGTAACGCGATGTTATTTTGTTTATATTCTGTGGTTTTCAGCGCACGGCACTGTGGGCATGCAACAATCACGCCTAATTGTGGCCATTGTTTACCGCGGGAGCGGAGCGCGCGGGCGGGGTTGGGGGGCGCCCTGGAACCCTGAGGGTATATGAATCGGAAAGCGTAATTGGTCAGCTCAGTGTTCCGATGTCAAAGCTGTTTTCATTGGTTGATTATCTCTGGCCAGTCTCTCCCCCCCCCCTCCCCCCTCCCACCAGTCCCGTCCCCTCCCGACCGAACGTCAGTTACCGGGTTGTGTAGAGAAACTAAAAATGCTTTTTTTTTCATTTTGCTTCATTTTTTTTCATACTATTCGCCATTTCCCGCGTGAGCGAGGTAGCGTTAAGAACAGAGGACTGGGCCTTGGAATATCCTCACCTGACCCCCTTCTCTGTTCCTTCTTTTGGAAAATTAAAATATGTATATCGCTACCTCGCTAACGTGGGAGACAGCGAAAAAGTATAATAGATAAATAAATAAAAATAATGTATATATATATATATATATATATATATATGTATATATATATTTTTTTTTAACAACGTAACAATATTTATGAATGCAAAATGTAAGACATATCCCCCCCCCTTCTTCCCCTCGTGTATACATAAAAGTTTTATGTGATATTGGCGCGCGCGGGCGACAGTGCACGGGATGAAAGACTGTATCAAGCCATGGCTGGGCCCCGGGGTTCGCAGATTTTTTTTACGGGGCGGGTGTGTTGTGTGTGTGAGGTGGTGTGGCACCAGCGTGGTGGTGGAGTTGGTGGCTCGGGTGTGGGGGGAAGTGTCGAGCCGCGGTGGCCTTGGAAGAGCTGGGGGTGTACTGTGAGAGAAAGAGGAAGGTGGTGGTGGGGCGGTGGTTGTCTGTTGGTGGTGTGTGGTGCGATGTGGTGGTGATAATGGTGGTGTTGATGATGATGATAATGGTGGTGATAATAGTGATAATGATGATTGTGATAATTGTGAAGATAATGGTGATAATAATGATTGTGATGATAATGGTGGTGATGAATTGTGATGATAATGGTGTTGGTGATGGTGATAATGGTGATGGCGATGTTGAGGATGGTGATATTGATGTTCATGATGATGATGATGGTGATAATGGTAGCTAAGATTGGTTAGAGTTTTATTCATCAGAATCTGGTATAAGACATGATGTGTTATGACCATGAATGACCATCTATATCTATCCATCTATCTATCTATCTATTTTTCTATCTATCTAGTCAAATGGCAGCAGATGACGGTGGCTGGGACTCGAACTAAAGACTTCCCATCGGAACTTAAAAGGCTATACATTTTTACGTCGCTGGCTAAGTGTACGTAGCGTGATCAAACTACCTCCCCCCCCCCCCATATCTATAATAACTGTTCCACACTCCGGTACGTAGCGTGATCATACTACCCCCCTTCCCTCCCCCACCTGTATCATAAATGTTCACTCATGATTTTCATGTATCATTATGTGGCAGCCTTTTTTTTTTTTTTTTTGATGGTGGTCTTTTGTGATCCGTGGGGAACCAAACAAGGGACGAACATGATAGTTAATAGTCAGATGAGGACCATTTGTAACCATTGTCTGACACGTGAATATGAACTGTTCATCCCTCCCCTTGAGCTGCCCCTGCTGTTGGTGCGGTGGACGTGGAATGAGCCCAGTTCATCAAGAAAATAAAGGTGAAGCGTGATCGTTGCGGTACTCACTGGTCCAGTAGCTGACGCGAGAGCAGGGCAGCTGGGGCGTAGACCAGGGCGGGTATGCGCGAACGTGTGCTGCCAGATTGCTCTGGTGGAGAGGAGGAGGAGGACAAGATGAGGAAGAAAAAGGGGTCAGGACGTGTTTGATATTCTCGGTAACCCCATCTGGTATCCTCGGTGACCTCATCTGGCATCGTCGGTGACCCTATCTGGTATCCTCGGTGACCTCATCTGGCATCGTCGGTGACCCCCATCTGCCCACAGTATCCTGCAGTGTACTGTGGGAAGCACCGGGTTGAGGACATGGCGGGTCGAAGTTGAGCCAACTCGTAGAGTCAACCTCGTATCTCATAGCGGCGTTTGGGGGCGGGTGCGGGGGCGGGGTCGGGGTCGGGGGCGGCGAGCAGGAGGCGTCGCCGCCTTCGCCCATGCTCCAAGTGACGGGTCATGCCAGGGTCAGCAGCTGCTTCGGGCTGGGACCCATAGGTGTGGGATGGATGTTAGGGAGGAAGGGCTTCTGCGACACGGCAGCTGCTGCAGGCAGATAAGAGACCAGGGGGGGGAGGGGGGCGTCTTCTTCCTCTTCCACCTTCACTGCTGGAGGAGGAGGGATGGAGCTGGAAGGGTGCGGACCGACGGGTCATATGACGCGGGAGGGAGGTTACTTGAGGAAGCCCCATTACGTATTGACCGCCAGGGTTGTCACTGAGGGTGACTACCCCCGCCAGCGCTGGGTTACGATCGTCAGGGATGTGGTGTGTATTAACGACCAAACGAGCTTGCTAACGAGTCGTTGCGGGCCCAGCATGACCTCCACTTAGATCAGGCGGGACTCATGATGGTTCATCCACACACACACACACACACACACACACACACACACACTCTGACCTCCAGTCATAACGTTTCCACGAAGGAACCATCCGGCTTCCTCGTGACCCGCCTCGACCTTTGACCCGCCGTGAACTCGCTCCGTCCAGTCGCGAGTCCTCGGGACACACTTCTGGAAGCATCACGACGCGTTGTTGGTTTACCTTTGACACGCCCCACAATTCCAGGCTGTCTCCTCCTGCTCCTCCTCCCACTCCTCCCTCCCACTCCTTCCTCCTCCACCACCTCCTCCTCCTGGTGCTGTGCTGGCATCATCATCATCATCACCACTACCACCACCAGGAGGGTGGCGGTGGCCCAGGGCTTGGCTCTAGTAAATCATTAAAGTTGGTGTGGCAAGACAGGTGGGTGGGGCGGCCCCTCCTCCTCCTCCTCCTCCTCGTCCGATACTGAACTCTCACGAGAGTTTGATATCTTGAGACCGTAATTATGCAAATGATTTGGCAATCCACGTCTACAGTCGGTCGGCTGTGGTTGCCTGAGTCTTCTGTCGTAACTAAGGGCTGGTTCATTAGGAGAGTTGAGGGGGGGGCGCTCGGTTATGTTAGGGGCAGTCACCAAAGCACACGGGAAGTCACGCCTCAGTACTTCCAGTCAGTGTATATTTGGCCTCTTGTCTGTATCTGTCGCATTTACTTTCTTTTCCCCCATGTCTTAATTCAAGCTTCATTTAAAAGTAAGAGAAATAACGTTGTTTCAGTTTTTTCACCTTTGCTCAGAACTCCCTTCCCATTATTTTTTCTCCTTTTTGTACTCTTTAAGGGACTCTACTTAAACGTAAATTCCTTTGATTATCATTTTTTCCAAATGAAACATTCGCAGAAATAGTGTCGTATTAAGTTGATTCAAAGGGGCGTAAAAACTACATAGCCACATATTACACATATATGTTTTTTAAACCTTTAGCATCGTTTGTCCATTGCACCGTTTTCTTCAGTGGTTCCTCATTATTTCACCATGATTTTTTCCGATAACGTAATTCTTCACGTCATTCACACGGAAAATACCCACAATCTTCTCTTGATAGTTTCCGGCACCACGACTCTTTGCCTGGACCCCAGCGTGATGATGGGTCGGCCTGGGTTTGTGTATCTATCATCAATAAGCTCCGCCACTGTCGTATTCATAATGAAAGTCGATCCACACTCGGCTTTATCTCCTTATAGCACAGCTGATTTTTCCCCGCCGCGGGAGAGGAGCGAGTGAGTCGTATGTCTGTACAGAGATTCGTATTAATATTTTTTTCCGAATACGATCGCCCTCACGTTCATTAGGTTAGGTTTTCTGCGACAGCCCTTTCTCGAAATATTGCGATCGTGCTTGCGATGTCGCGAGACACACAGACTGGGTACGACGGGGAGGGTTGTATGTATTACGATGGTTCGTCCATTCGTTGGGAGGCTTCTGGGACGAGTGTTGCGTTTATGTATCTATTTATAACCATTAGAGCTGGAATGTAGACGTTTGACCCTTGAGCGCACGACAGTCGCGACCCCCCTTTGGAGTATGATGGCGTGACTTTCGACCAGAGCCTGAGACGTGACCTGCCCCCACGGGTTTTATCCGAACGGCGAGTCTCCTATAGACAGGGTTATCTAAACAGTGAACCTCTTTTAGACGGAATTACGTGGACAGTGAACCTCC
Organism: Panulirus ornatus; assembly: GCF_036320965.1. Taxonomy (NCBI): domain Eukaryota; kingdom Metazoa; phylum Arthropoda; class Malacostraca; order Decapoda; family Palinuridae; genus Panulirus; species Panulirus ornatus. The sequence continues at coordinate 8,659,003 of NC_092259.1, read as the reverse complement.
GTCAGACGGATTTGCAATGACACACATTGTACCTCATGGTGACCTTGTCCCCTGGACTGAAGAACCTCCTTCGGCCGGGGTCATCTGGACTCTGAACCTAGTCCTTTGAAGATCTCTGATTCAGGCCTTTCCAGACGACGAAGTTACAACACAACATATTCCAGCGAGACGCCATGGACAGAGAACCCTTGACAGCTATACTTCTGGAATTGTTATACAGACTGA